>NC_029791.2:115374516-115385396 GCF_000816755.2 Arachis ipaensis
GGAAGGAAGCATACAAGTGGAGAGAAGCATAAAAAGTCAAAGAAGCAAAGTCAGCCATGTACGCGCACGCGCACAGGGCGCTCGCGCGCACATCGCAGAATTAGCCAGGGACGCGCACGCGTACCGTGCGCGCACGGGTCGATGAGGGCACATGACCTCACTAATGCAACACGTGCCTGGCGATTTGAGAGGGTTTCTGAACCCATTTTTGGCGCCAAATTGCTAAGGGGAAAGGAATAAAAGGATGAAGGATTAAGGGGAAGGCATCATCATCAGAATCATCACCTTTTGACCAACAATCACTTTTAGTTTAGAGTTTTAGAGAGAGAAGCTCTCTCTTCTCTCTAGAATTAGGATTAGGAATTAGGGTTAGATTAGGATCTCATAGTTCTAGGTTTAATTCAAGTCTCCTTCTACTTCTACCTTCAATTGATGATTGCTACACTTTGTTTCTTCTCTCTATCCCTATTCTCTTGTTGTAATTTCTCTTATTTTGTTTCTAGGTTTTGTAATCATGATACTCTTGTTCTCTTTATTTTCTTTCAATAATGCAATTTGAGGTAATTTATGATAATTGTGATTTCCTTGTTTGTTGTTGTTGATTCTTTGTATTCAATTGTAGTTAGAATTCATTCTTGTTGTGATTGACTATATTTTTCTTGTGTGCCCTCCAAGTGTTTGATGAAATGCTTGGTTGGATTTTCGTATAGGTTTTGTTCCTCTTGGCCTAGGTAGAGTGATTAGTGACTCTTGAGTTATCTAATTCCTTTGTTGATTGATAATTGGAGAGATTGCTAATTGGTTTGGAGTGCACTAAAGCTAGTCTTTCCTTGGGAGTTGGCTAGGACTTGTGGCTCAAGTCAATTCATCCACTTGACTTTCCTTTAATTAGTAAGGGTTAACTAAGTGGTAGCAATGAACAATTCTCATCACAATTGAGAAGGATAACTAGGATAGGACTTCTAGTTCTCACACCTTTCCAAGAGCCTTTTATAGTTGTTAGTTTATTTTCATTGCCATTTACTTTTCATGCTTCTTATCCAAAACCCCAAAATAACTCATAACCAATAACAAGACACTTTATTGTAATTCCTAGGGAGAACGACCCGAAGTCCAATACTTCGGTTTATAAATTTTAGGGGTTTGTACTAGTGACAAACAACTTTTTGTATGAAAGGATTAGTGATTGGTTTAGAAACTATACTTGCAACGAGAATTCATTTGTGAAATTCTATACCATCAAAAATCCATTCGTCAGTTGTTGATGCAAAATGATGAGATTAAGTTGAACTTGTACAATAATGAAGTATGATTGAAGGTGGTGTGATATGACCAAATTAGTGTGGTGTTGGTGTGCTTGGGTGTAATGTTGAGTTGAATGTGGAATAGGAGTTTGGTTTTTGAAAAAAGTTGAGGTTTGATGGTTTTGAGAAAAATTGTGATTTTTGGCCAACTTTGGCGAAGCATAGCTTCCCCGATTTTTGTCGAACTTGTTTAGAAATAAAAGTGTGTTCGAGACATTTATACCATTAGAAGAACGGAGGAAAAATGATTAAAAATAAAAAAGTTATGCACGTCAGAAATTTGAGGTAAAAAACTGAAATTCTGTAGCTTTTGAAATTTAGTGAAATTTCTGGAAAAACGCATGTCCACGCGTACGCGTGACATGGAATATTTTGCGTATGCATATACCCCCTTCGTGGACAAATGCTACTGCCTAGTTTGCATGCGTACGCGTAATCAGGGGATGCATACGCGTCTTGGCCTAAACGCGTATCGACGAATACACGTGACCCACGCGTACGCGTGGCCCTGTTTTCAGCAAAAACTGATTTTGTGTTTTAATGCTCAAACTTGAACCTCTAGACTTCTATTTTCATTTCTTTAGTCTGAATATTATTATTAAGCTTAACAATAGGATGAAACTAGGAAAAAGGAGGTAACTTAGAGATGAAGGAAGATAACTAAACTAAGGATTGGAGAAGATGGCTTTTGTTTTAATAAGATGATGGAAGAGAGATATATGATGCAGTTAAAAGAGTAATGTAATATTGAGATTAATGAATGAGATAATCGTGGACATTAACAAAATGAGGACGATGAGACGAGTTATGAATTTATAATTGTGTATCATAAAATATAAGAGGAATGAGTAAATGCTTATGATTTATTGAGAAAGTGCAGTAGTGTCGCGAGTATGCTGGAGATGCATATGTAAGCTAAAGATTGAACATTGTTGAGCTTGGGGTGTTGTCTCCCCCATGTTAGTCAGGGATTAGTCCTATGGATAACATTGAGTTTGGGGTGTTATTTTCCCCACGTCATCTTGGGGGTATTGTTTTTCCCATGTTAGCTTGGGGTGTTGTCTCTTCTTCCCATGTCAGCTTGGGATTCGTCCCATGGATATTATTGAGCTTGGGGGCGTTCTCTTCCCTATGTCAGCTTGGGGATTTTTCCTATGGTATATTTTTGAGCTTGAGAACATGTTGGGATGGCTACATAACCGACAGTTGATATCAACAGCCATAGGACAGGCATACATCATGTGCATATTGTTTGAATTGCCTATTTGCGAACTATTTGGGAATGTCTATGTGATTATAACATGCTATTTGTTGTACTTACTATCTGTATTACTTGTAAGTTACTTGTGTTTACCTTGTTTGCTTATTTGTCTGTGTAAACTAATCGGAGATAGAGGAACGGAGGAAATGGTGGAAAAGACTTAGTATTAAGGTCAGGTTTAAGTTAGGCTTAGATATTCTTAGAAGACTACGCTTTTATGGTTTCTGTTTAATACCTTAAGCTTTATAATCTGAGTGTCGGCATTTTAGGATTGCCTCTGGCATTCCCATGACCTTATATATTATGTGCGTGGCACCTTTACCATACTGAAAACCTCTGGTTCTCACCCTATACTGTATTGTTGTTTTTCAGATGCAGGTTGAGAGGCACCTCGTTAGGCGTCTGGACTTCTGAAGCGGAGTGGTTCCTAGGTTTCATTTTGTCATATAGTTTATGTTTATATGTACTTAACTTTCTCTCCGAATAACTTGTTTATTTTGTTCCTCTTAGAGGTTAAAGGAGAACTAGGGTTTTACCTATGTATTTGGGATTTTTGGGATATGTATATATGTATGTAAATATTCTCCGGCTAGCCTTGGCTTTGCAGGCCGAGTTAGGAGCTAGTTATTCTGTATCTTTAACTCTCTATTCTCATTTTCTGTCTATTTATACTTATTATTTTTAGATTTCTTAGCACGCAAGTTATCTCATTTACTGAGCATTGCGCTTTTGGTTTATGTTTGGTTTTATCCGTTTTTTTTTTCAAGGCTCCTAGTTAAATATCTTTCACTATTATTATTATTATTATTATTATTATTATTATATATATATATATATATTTACTTTTAGAGGTCATAATACCTTACTATCCCATTCTTATGACTTAAGCATAAGATTAAGTGTGGTAGGGTGTTACACTTGCCATTTCTTGAAGGCTTCTATTTCTCCTTTCAACAACCCCATTTTGTTGAGGTATTCTAGGACATGAAAAGTTATGTGAGATACCAAATTCATCACAAAAGGCTTCAAAATCTTGATTTTCAAACTCTTTTCTATGATCACTTCTTATGGAAGCTATTTTCAAATCTTTTTCATTTTGGATCTTTTTGCATAGAGTTGAAAAAGCAATGAAGGCATCATTCTTATGAGCTAAAAAAATAACTCATCCAAACCTAATATAGTCATCAACTACCACTAAGCCATAGTGCTTACCACCAAGATTTTGAGTCCTTTTAGGACCAAAAAGATCAATATGTAGCATTTCTAATGGTCTTTTGGTTGAGATGTCATCCTTGGATTTGAAAGAGTTTTTAGTTTGTTTACCCAATTGACAAGCATCACAAGTGATGTCTTTGTCAAATTTTATTTTAGGAAGACCTCTAACTAAATTCTTTTTCACAAGCTAAAAACTTTGAAACATGCTTGCTTGTCCCAATTTCTTATGTCATAACCATTTTTCAGATTCTATAGAAGTAAAACAAGCTACATTTTGTTCTTTTAGTTTCTCTAAGGTTAGTCCATACACATTATTGCATCTTTTAGCTTCAAACAAAATTTTACCATATTTTTTACACACAACCAAGTATTCCAATTTCTTGAAAATAACCAAATAACCTAAATCGCACAATTGGCTAATGCTTAGAAGATTATGTTTCAAACCATCAACTAGAAATATATCATTGATGAAAGTTGAGAAACTCTTACCAACCTTACCTACGGCCATAATTTTTTATTTACCATTGTCACCGAAAGTCACAAAGTCTCCATCATATTTGTCAAGCTTGATGAAGAATGTGGATTTTCCGGTCATGTTCCTAGAGCATCCACTATCCAAATACCACATATCATTCTTCTTCTAGGATGATAGGCAAAACTACACAAAGCTTTTAAGTGACCTTAGGTATCCAAATCTTTTTGGATCCTTTAATGTTAAACCATTTTTGTTGACCAAGAGTATTATATTTGCCAATTATTTTGTAACTTTTATCACCAATTTTCTTTTCAAAAATGAAACATTGAATAGGAAGATGACCATCTCTATTGTATATGTAACAGAATTTATTGGTTGCTGATTTTTTAAGAGGATTTGGGTTTTGAAATCTTTTGTCTTTAGAAGAGGAAACTTTATTTTCAAACTGTGAATTTTTTAAAACAGATTCTGATTTTTCACAATAACCCAATCTAGCTTTTTTAAAAAGAGGTCTTTGACTAGCCAACAGTTTATCTAAATTTTCAACCTCTTTATGCAACCTTACATTCTCTTCAAAGCAATTTAAATATGCAACCACTGAATGCTATTTTTCACAACTTTTAAGTTCAGCCTTAACCCGCTTATTTTCTTTAGCAAGATCAACAGTGGTTTTGGCTTTCCTTAGTTTTTCTTTGAGAAAAGCATTTTCAGCCTTTAGGATGTCATTTTCACATTCAAGTTCATGACATTGGTTCAGAAAATTTCTTATTTTCTCAGTGAGATGATCAATCATAAGATGAAGATCTTCATTAGAGGATTCAATAAAAATTACCTCATCATTATAACTGTGGTCGGCCATAAGGTAGGCTTGAGACTGGTTGTCTGAATCTTCATCTTCTTTAGAGTCATTTTTCAGATCTTTCCAAGATGCCATGAGCCCCTTCTTCCTGTCTTTTTGAGACTTGTCTTCTTTCTTCAACTTGGGACAGTCATATTTGTAGTGTCCAGTTTCTTTGCAGTTATGGCAAATGACCTTGCTTAGTTCCTTCTTTGGTCCCCTTGAGTTGCTTTCTCTGCTTCTTCCTCTTAGTTTCATTATCCTTCTAAGTTTTCTAGCAAAAAACACAAACTCATCATCTAGTAAACAATC
Source organism: Arachis ipaensis (assembly GCF_000816755.2). Lineage (NCBI taxonomy): Eukaryota > Viridiplantae > Streptophyta > Magnoliopsida > Fabales > Fabaceae > Arachis > Arachis ipaensis. The sequence continues at coordinate 115,379,922 of NC_029791.2, forward strand.
ACTAGATTCATCACCCAATGACTCATTACGAGATTTAAGAGCCACTCCTTTCTTTTTTGTATTATTTTTTATGTGAGTGATTTCATATGCTAGTAAATTTTCTCTCAGCTCATCATAAGTCATTTGACTCAGATTACTGCTTTCAGAGATAACAGTAGCATTTGTTTCCCAGTCTTTAATCAGACTTCTCAAGACTTTCCTCACCAGCACTTATTCTGAGTGAGTAATTCCCATAACATCTGAGTTATTAATGATGATAGAAAACCTCTCGAACATGTCATCAATTGATTATCCTTCCTTCATAGAGAATATCTCATACTCTTTGCTCAGCATGTCAACTCTGGTTTCTTTCACTTGTGTGGTGCCTTCATGTGTGACTTGGAGCTTATCCCAGATTTTCTATGCTGTTTTGCATCTTGAAACCTTTTGGTATTCCTCGAAGCTAATTGCACAGTTAAGAATGTTGACAGCCTTGGCATTGACTTCCACCTTTTTCTTGTCTTCTTCATTCCATTCTGCTTCGGTTTTGGGAGTGGCAACACCGTCAGCACCCGTTTTGGTGGGTATTTGAGGACTGTTCATGATTATCTTCCACAGGTTATAATCTACTGACTGAACAAAGATCTTCATTCTTTCTTTCCAATAGTTGTAGTTTTTCCATTGAAGAATAGAGGTCTGTTGTTGGATTATCTTTCTGTCAGTGTGTAAGCCATTGTATTGGAACCAATGTTGTTCGCCATCAGGATCTTTCTTCCAATTTGCAAAGCTTGATTTCTGTGAGACCAAGCTCTGATACCAATCGATAGTAATCAGTGGCTAAGAGAAGGGGGTTGAATCTTGGCCTCCCTTTGAACTTTTCTTAAAAGCTTGCTTTCTATTGAGAGAATACAAGAGAGACTTTAGTTTTGTCTCCTAACACGGTAGGAGCCAGAACAGAGTTACTTGCAAGGAGAGTTGTAAAGAAGTAAAGCTTTCATAGAGAAATCAGGAGATACTTTATTTTTGTCTCTTTTAATGCAGAACCAGAAACAGAGAAGAGAATGGAGAACGACACACAGATGTATCCTGATTCGACTACCTAGTACAATGTAGCCTACATCCAGTCTTCGTCACAACAATGATGGAATTTCACTATCCTTTTAACATATTACAATCACCAATTCTCCCTAGGATCTACCCAATCCTATCTGAGACAAGTCCATATTCTAACCCAACCTGAACTGACTAGGACTCACCCTAGCTTTCAACTGCAAGGTGTTAACCCAATTTGCAAGGGAATCCCCTAAGGATCATGACATAAAACATAAATACTCTCAAAGGATTTTTGAAATAACTTAGGCTTTTTTTCCAAGTCTAGCTCTCTACCTTTTTTCACTCATTGGCTTTTTCTTACAAACATCACCATGTTTGCCTTTAACCAATGAAACTCAGATAGACTAAACTAAGAAAAAGAAATACAACATGAAAACCATGAAGGAAAAGAACTAGAACAGCTCAGGGAGCTATGAGGACCGAAACTAGTTCTCTTTCTCTCCTTACTTCAATCCTTGGCTGTTCACCTCTATTATAGAAGAGTGAAGCTTCCAGAGCTTGAACCATCATCAGCACTTCATTTGTCTTATTCTCCAATAATCAGAATCAGCAACGGTGTTTTCAAGAGAGAGAGAGGTTAGAGGCAGTGACATGTAACCATACCTTTCTCTTTCATCCTTTTTCTTCAAGCTTCTTGAATCTGGGACGTGCATCTTTACTTTGGCACCAAGTTTGTTTCTTGACCATTGATTTAAAGTAGAGCACCATTGACTTCAATTTCTTCATAGTTTTTGGAATGGTGCTTGAGATTCAGAAGATTTCTTCACAGTTTCTTGATGAAGCACAAATGAGAAAATCACCTTTTTGTGATCCTCTGTTCGAATGAGATCTTCTCTCTTGTTGTAGCTCGTTTTCTTTCTTTTCTTACTTGAGAATGAAAATTTGCTTTTTGATATTCTCTTTGCCCTACATCCAAATCTTTCCCATTTTCTTTCTTCTTGGATGCAGAGTATGATGTGATGTGAAAAATAGAAGAGAGAGAAGAGAGAATTTGCTTTTCGGTGATATGGTGTGGTGTTCGAATGAAATAAATTTTGAATACCTAGTTGGAGTCTAAGTGAAGTGTATGGATTTTAGTGTATGGTCCACCGATTGGGCTTTATGTTGGACATTGGGCCAATTTATTTTTCTTTCTTTCACATGGTTCAGCCGTTCAAACTTGGATTAGGGTTGAAATTGAATGGTTTGATAGAGCTGAACTTGGTATTGGGCCAGCACGTGTGTGGGCTTGTTTTCATGCTTAATAGGCCATTGTGATTAATTCAATTCTGCACACTAAACACAACACATTACACACACAATTTGATAATAATTTCAATAATAATGTTTAGTCATCATCTTAATCATAGTTTAATTTTCTAAATTCAACAATATTATATAGCATTACCTTCAAATCCAATTGTTGTTTTGCCTTCTCAATCTCTTCCTGTTTAACAAAAAACAAAGCATTTATATTATCAGCTTTTTTAAGTTGTTATCAGTTATCACTAGTTCACTACTATTCAATAGAGAATGAAATTCCAAAAAATAATCTTGATCTCCTTAGGTATATTCTTAGAAAGTGGCTGAACTCGCATGTACAATGGATGCAATGCAAATACTAATAGTGAACTGAAAAACAAGCACATTGTGAGATCACAACGTTTAATCACAAAAACAAATATTTCATCCATCTTAGATGCGATAAAATTAATTTCAAAAACATTTCAATATGATTCATGTGGTTTGTATATTATATAAATTTAAAACAAAAAAAAAGCTGAAGTCTACACCATTTTAAGTATTGTGGTGAAACTGAGCAAAATGACAAGAGACAAAAAAGACCATGAATCCACGAAGCAACATCACATACCATATATTTGTTGTATAAAAGCATTAGAATGTGTTATATTATATATGCAGTACAAAGAACACAAAAAAATGTTTACTCTATCATATCACTATTATTAATTATGCCAGATTCCTTTTTCATATACGTAGAGAGAGATGATAGAGTAACTAAAAGTACTGGGAACAAGGATGAGCATCTCTGCTTCGTCGTCATCTTGATCATGTTTTAGGGCCAAAAAAATTTTGCCAACTCCTCTATCTCAATACTGTCAATCACCGCATTCGTCGCATCAATTACCTGCAAAGCATATTCATATTTGTCGAACGATCAGCCCTTTATATTCATTTACTATCAAACTGAATAACTAACAACATAACTTTAATTCTTCCAATTTTCACCTCTTCATGATGTTGTAATTTATCTTTAGACTGCAAGAAAACATGATAAATTTTGTATCATTCCATTTTGATCTAGAATGCAGAGAACAAACAAGTGTATATATTGCTTCTTTGGATTCTTCTGCTCCCCCAGACCGGCAAACGATAGTTTCCCATATGATATTGCTCCCACTAATACAGATCCTTGAGGATCATTCTGTTGAAATCATGGCCAAGTGATATTTTTTAACAAGTGATCCAACTAACAAAGACATATCAAGGAAAGAAGTAATTGCATTACTTAAAGTAAACATACAATATGTTGTAAACTAAAAAGGTCTCCTGATTCTAGCAAAATTAGTAGGTAACTAATTTCTGATTAAACAATGCCAGTAGCCAAGAGAATATCTAAATCAATGATGGAAGATGAGAGGATAAGGAAGAAAATGATGATTGTAAAAAAATAAAATGATAGAAGATGAGAGGATAAGGAAGAAGCACCTGGCAAGAACAGGCCTCTTTCGTTCAAGCTGGTATCTTCTCCACCCTCAAGTGACCTCTTCCCCATGCTTTTTGCGTCCCCAATTGCCCTCTGCATTTCACACTCATTCACTTCCAATAATAATACCCTAAGTTACCAAATCTGCAACAACTTCAGAAAACCACTAAAGTCAATCACCATTATGTAATACACGTCACGAAATATCATAGTATTAATAATTAATTGATAATAATAATAAAAAACAAAGAAACCCTAGCAACAATAGCAATGACAAACTAGAACAGATCTAGAATACCATAACATAACATAACAATACAAACAAATAAAACTAGAAATTTCACTAAAATCTTCAAATTCCAAGCTTGCCAAACTCCAATCCCGCAAACGAGCAATCTCGACCACCAAATTCCACGAAAAATTTGAAGGAAAAGGGAAAAAAGAACTAGAAAGGAGCTGAACTCACCAAGAAAAGCCTCTGCTGATTGTAGAAGTGGAAGTTGAAGAACGGAACCCGAAAAACTAAACTGGATGATGCGTAAGGCACTAAGATGTTACTGATGCTGCTCTAGAGAGAGAGAGAGAGAGAGAGTTTGGTGATAGAGTTATGGTGGGATCGGAGCAACAATGGTGGGATCGGAGCAACAATGGTGGGAGTGTCGGAAAAGAGAGCGCCGACAGAGGCATTGCGGCAGAAGGGAGCGCCGACGGAAGGGGTTAGGGTTTGTAGCGACGGAAGGGAGCAGTGGTGGAGGGAGGATCGATGGAGGGTTTGCGAGGGACAATCAGAGTCACCGCCAAAGGGAGTGCCAACAGAGGCACCAGGGATGGTGGGAGTGCTGTAAAAGGGAGCGCCGACGGAGGCACTACAACCGCTGGCGATGTTCTTCGGAGTGCTGTGGTTCTTCGCCATCAGGTGTTTAGGGTTATTTGCTAGTGTTTTAATGTTTAGGGAATGGCCAGAAAGGTTTCATGTAAATTGAAAGAGTTTCGAAACTCTTTGAACTAAAGCTTTTTTTTTAAACCTTTTGGTCATACTTTTGAAGCATGCCAAAAGAGTTAAAGAAAACGATCATGCTTTTAAAACGTCACTGCAACGAAATCATGTTGCCACGCTTCAAAAGCGTGGCAAAAAAAGTGTTACCATATTTCTAATGAATTGTCATCCTCCTAAAAGCGTGGTTATTAATCTTTTTTGGCCACGCTTTTAAAACGTAGTTAAAAAAACGTGGCCGTAGACCTATTTTCTTGCCGTGAGAATAAGAAGAATTTAATAGTATTAGAGAGAAATTAAAAAAAAAATTAGAAAAGAGTTAAGAGAGAGAGATAGAAGAAGATAATTCTATTAATGAAATTTTAAATTAAAAAAACATAAATCAATAATTTTATGATTCTATCACTATTACTCTATTTATAATAAATTTTGCTCTTAATAAAAACTTTTTAATTAGACTATAGAATCCAGTTTTACTACAAAATATATACAACACAGCCAGCACAGCTACTAGAAGGAATGGAAAGTCTGCCAAATAAATATTTCTTTTCTTTAGGTTAATTTGTTATAAATGTTTGCTTCAATATCTATCATCTATATGTAACCTTAAATGTAATTTGCAATCACTTTTAGGAAAAAAAAAATATTTTAAAAATAAAAAATCAGTTTAAAAAATTATCTT
>NC_029791.2:115385564-115387298 GCF_000816755.2 Arachis ipaensis
AAGATGTATGAAAAAAAAAAAGACAATAATTAGAAGGGGGAAAAAAAGCTAATAAACAAGATAAATACAATGCCATGAAAGTGTGAATATACAAAGTGTGAACCTTTTAGTAAAAGAAAATTTTTTAAATATATTAATAAAACACACGTGTAGCATTAACCACAAATGTGTAACAATGGCCTCTCCTCATATTTGAAGGCCAAAGAATAGCCAAAAAAATAGCAAAGAAAATCTTAATTTGAACATGAATTTTCGAAACTTGCGGATACACCTCACATCCACACTCAATTATCACTATAAAAGAAGTTTCATGTACTCCGTAAAACTCACCACCCTCAATACATTTTTCTCTTACAACTTTTGTGTGGTCTCTCTCTCCTTTTCTTTTGCTCAAAGGGAGAGAGAGAACAATAAAAAGAATAAATAATATTTGTAAGAGAAAAATGGCTTCTTCAATGAGGGTGGTCTTCTTCTTGGGCCTCATTTACGCGGCTCTTATATCAGTGGTGGTTGCTTCAGAAGAAGCCGCCACTTTATCTATTGATGTTGGTAAAATTCCCACCACAAACACAAACGATGGTAATTTTCTTATTCCTCTTTTTATTGTTATTCTTTGAATTCATCATGTTCTAAGAAATAAATAGTCATTTTGACAAAATATTATTAAAAGATGCAAATAATAAAATAAATTTAATGTATATAAATATATAACTAAATTAACTAAAAGTTTCGTTTAATTTGTCAAACAAAACATTTTTGAAGAGTCATTTGTTATTTACATTTTTTAATATTCATTTTGTTAAAGTCCTAAGATTTTGAGGTTCAAAATAATTATTTAATTTGTTCCAGGTGGTTACATTTTTTTAATTATCTTTTGTTTGCAAAATGTAGGTACCGCAATTGATCAAGCGGTTGGTTATCTTCTAATGTTGTTGGCTTTGGTGCTCACCTACCTCATTCATTAAGAGATCGTTAAGGAAACAAAATGCTAGTGTTGATAAGAGAGAAGCATTATTTATTGTAACACTTGTGAGGAATATTTTTGTTGACAAGAAGGAAGAATGGTTTTTTGACAAGAGAATATGTGCTTCAATTGGAAACAATTTATGGATACCTAGATTATTTTTCTAGCTCCAATAATGATATTATAATTTTTTGGCTTGTCTTTTTTATTGATATTCATTTATTTGTTTTATTTATTGTTCATTCAGAATAACTTATACGTAATATGAAGGAACGAATTATAATATAGATAAATGAGAGATATTCTTTAATTTATGAATTAATAAATGACCACCATTTGATTATACTTGTTGAATATGACATTTGACAGCTTCCTTTTTTTTTTTTTTTCCCTCTTTTGGGACCAAATTCATTGAAGATGATTATCATCTCCATGACAAAATTTAAATCACCTTACGTAAGTAGTATGAAAAAGGGGGAATAATAAATTTAACTAATGCTTTTAGGCAAATGATTGGCCATAAGTAGATTTTAGTTAGGGGCGTTTGTGGTGTAATTTGAATCAATTTTGAGTTAAAAATTTATTTCATTCGAATATTAATTTTATTTGTGATGTGGTTTGGATGGGATGATTTCTCTAGATAATCTAATTCAATAATTATAAAAAATTTGAATTGAATTATATATTTATGATTTTATAAATTAAAAAAAAATAAATATATATAATAAGTCTCAACATCAAATCTTAAATAATCAATAATGACATAACAA
>NC_029791.2:115387342-115413655 GCF_000816755.2 Arachis ipaensis
ATATGATCCAATACAATTCATGCAATTTGCTAAAAATATAATCTAATCAAATTTAAATTAGTGTGATTTTAATTAGTTTTTTATTTAGATTGAATTGAATGAACGATTTAACTTGAATCGATTTAAGTTTGAACAACCTAAATTTAGTTAAATTGTTTTGCTAAATTAATTTTTAGTGTGTACTTAGTATTTTGTTATTCGATAGGTATACTAACTAGTCGGTTAGTTGGGATATTTATGCCCTATAAATATATTTGCTTTGCAAATTTTCTTGGATTCATGATTCTCTTTCATTCAGACTCTGTTTTTTCTCATTTTACTCTCGGTTCCTCTTGCTTTTTATTTGTTTATTTTACTTAGTGACCACTAACACCGGGTTTAAATAGCAAGATTATTAAGTATGTGCTCTTCTTTCTTTATTTGACTTAATGCTAGAAAGAATTAAAAAAAACAGCCATAGGCCCTCACATGGTATTATTAGAATTACGGAAGGAATATGATGGAACAAAAAAAATTGAAAAGTAAAAGAATTTAAAATATGCTTCATAAATAAAAAATTCAATTATCAAATTAATCACTATATATTTATGTATATGTATACATGTTATTTTATATATTTTTCTAATGAAATAATTAATACATATCATAATAGAATAATTAAATATCTTTACAGTAATATATAATCAATTCTTTTCATAAACAAAATATATATATTTATATAGTGATTAATTGAAAACTAATTCTTGATATCTATGTAGCATAATTGAAAAAATTTCACTATGCAATTCAATTGGACTAACAGTTGACTTCTCTCAATTTTTTTCGATCAAAATGTGCTGACACCCCCTAAGAAGATGCAAAAGTGGAAATAGATAGAGAATATGTATGTAAATTTATCTTTTGTTTATAACTATCTGTGAGATCTCATCGATTAAGTATATTCAAACATGAAATAAAGCGTCAATTAGCCATACAAGATAGACATTCGAAATACATTTATCTACGAATTCAAGGAGCCAAATCACAATTTTAAAACTTATTTAAATACATTTCCTAGCAAAGATATCAGGAATATTGCTCCAACTAGCCTTAACATAATGGACTCCATTTCTCAATTGTGTGGTGCCGCATCAACTTCGTTGCAACTTGCATGGTTTATTCTTCTGTCCATTTAATAATAATAATAATAATAAAATCCATTTCCTCCACTAGTTCCACCCAAAAACAAAATATACTTCAGGAAACTGACAAAAAAAAACGGGTCAAATTTTATTCCCGACGTAATCTTCTTCAATTGAAGAGGAGTTGTTCTCAACAAAATTTGTGCTGCTCGACAAAGCAGCAAAATTACAATTACAAGAAAAGCTCAAGAACCTTATAAGTTAGTTGCTTGCTGCATGCATGGCTTATATTTAATTTAACCCTTATGTAATTGACAATTTGCTATTTCATGTGCTGTGTTGTGTTGTTAGTTCCGAGTTGATCAGAGAATCTGTTTTGTTATGATGATTTAGCGTTGTGAATGAAGAGCAAACTTGACAACTTCATAGAATGAAACCACTATTCCAACGGAGGGGCCAGCTCTTCCAATTCGTGGACCTAAACCTGTGAACAGTCCCTTCATGCCTCCATCTCTGTTCAAGAAACAAACACCAATCACAGTTGGAATCACCCAAGATACAGAAAAATCAAAATTTGATCAAGGCTGTGTTCCAAAATATCAATCATACCTCCAAACTTCCATCAATGTTTGTCTTGTGGTCATTCTCAGTTGCCTCACCGGATCCCTCTGCGTTTTTTGAGAGAAAATATGATATTAGAACAAGACCAGATAGGGTTCCCATTTCTTCGATTAAGTTTGAATAACTGAAAGCAAGAAACGAAACAAACCTCTATTTGCCTTCGAGTTTTCGCTACATCTAGCGGACATGTAGCTCCTGCTGCTAGAGTTCCAGCAACAAAACCAGCTGAAAAATTCGCCCCAAGAACACCCAATGCATCGGCATCATCACCCCCTACCAGGCTAAGGAGTTTTCTTCTAGTCTGCAGAGCAACCCAATTTGGAATAAGAAATATAGAATACTGCGAAGAAGAGCTTCTCGCGTAAATGATTTGGAGTGGAACTCACAGGTTCTAGAATTGACCAACAAATTGCAGAGAAGGGTACATCTCGGGCAAGTTGTGCTCCCATACCAGTCCACAGAACACGATAACCTTGCCCTGCAAGGAATCAGTTAGAAGGTAGGATTGATATCTTATTCCAAGAAAAAAAAAAAAAGAATGTAGACATTCTGCTACAGAAAATGATTAAGGCAGAAAAAGAGTACAGGCAGCTAATCCAAAAAATGAGCACATTCTAGAGGGATTTTCCTATTGGAAGGAGCTAGAATCCCACTTTTAGCTTATACCAGAGAACTAAAACTACAGTTTATTAACCAGCTAAATTTAAATAATTGATTGGCAAAGACTTCAATGTTATCTCAAGTACATTAACCATCAACTCGGAAAAAAAATTAATGAACCATATGAAGATGTAAAAACTAGTCAATTTTGTAATCCTTGACAAACTTACTTATCTATGTAAAGTTAACATAGAAGTGAGTCTACTACAATGTTTTCATTATTATGGCAGATATGTTAAGAATGTCACAAAACTAGATACTTACAGGTGTTCTGAGGAGGACTATTTGAACCCTTGACATGTGAAACAACACCTACAAGAGTCTGAAAAACTCCAGGAGGCTTTTTACCAACTTGAGTCTCTTGAAACGCCTATAACAGAGGTGCACACAGTTAAGACAGGATAATGTATCCAAAAACAAATAAGCAATAATCAACCACTCATAAGTTATATAACAATGAGCAACAATCATAACATGAGGAGAAAACCCAAGTTAAAAATGAAGGAGCATATATGTTGGCACTTATACATGAGAAACATATTGAACATATGTGTATACTGTACACGGAATTACGGATTCACAAAAACAAAGGAAAAACTCATAAACATGATTTAAGCAAGCACCATACTTTACTAATAAATAATAGGAACTAAAATGTAAAGTCTTATGCTTGCACTCAGTAGGCGAGGTTATATCATATGCATCAATTTATCTTAAATACCTGCATACGAGTTCTGGCGAGTTCAATAGGATAACAAGTTGCACATGCAAGGGAGCGTGACAATGAACCAGCCACTAAAGGTACATATGGAGTTGTCATTGGAGCACTTCTTGCAGTGAATTCCTCCAACCAGTTGAGGAACAAGTCATAGCATGGAAGGTAAATTCCCACCTGTGAATGTGATTCAACCATAGAATACAAAATTAAAAAGTCATTCAATTTCTCTATCTTCATTATGTAATGTTGACTGCTTAAAACACTGAAAATTGCTGATAGAATTGTGAACCTACGGTTGGTATAGCAAGTGCCAGGCCTGCATTTGTACCCCTCCACAGCCTTGAAAATCCTTCCTGCATACCAGCCTTCCATTGATTAATGCAATCTTTGCTTATTTACAAAGCTAATAACTAACAAGCATATGAAAGCTTCAAGCACAGATATATAACAAAGTAAACTTGGTGTCCACATCCTATGTCTATATTCTATAAGATTAAACCACCAACCTGTTGTACAACTTTATACAAGACATCAAATGTTCCCTTGTACCGAAAACACTCAGGAGGACAAAGCGAAATTGTGCCATGGATTCCAGCCCGGGAACACGAAGGAGAACATCTTAAATCAGCAAACATCTGATAAACAACACCAGAACAGTCAAACTAATCGCTCAAACAGGCAGCTATAAACATGGAATCTCTCACTAGCATGCAAACAATCAACTACAAAATAATCCACAACATAGCATATCACAACATTTGTTTATTTTGTGAATGAGAAGTACTATATACAAATTCTTTGAATTCGAGACATACCATGTTAGGGCCAAAACAAGCCATACGAGTGGTCATATTACTGAGGCGATGAGAATAAGCCACCCCTGCGGCTTGTGCTTGCAACCTTGTCTGATATTAAACAGCAACAACAAAATCAATCAGAACAATACATAACATAAATAAATAAATAACCGAAACGCCATTAAAAAAAGTTCTAATCTTTGGGCAAAGGGTTTTAGTATGTTCCTAAATTCATTGATAATCAACAATAAGTTAATAACAAATACAAAATTTCCACCACCTTCTATTCTTCCGAGCTGCATACATAATAAAGCAATTAATAGGGTTTTGTTATACCTTGGCAACATCAAGGGGATTAACAATAATGGCGGAGATGAAGGCGGCGCCTGCGGCAGAGAAAGCTCGTTCGCCAATTCCCAATTTGTTAGCGTCAGACGATTGCGGCGGCGACGGCGGAGGCTGAAGAGAAGGAGATTCGAGCAACAACGGAGCTTGAGCACTCAATTCAGCTTGTGAAATTGAAGCAACTTGGTCGGAAGAGGAAGCCATCCATGGATTTTGGACTCGTTCTGAATCCACCATTTTTTTTCTCTCTTCTCAAATGTTAGAACAAAATCAAATAAAAATTCAGAACCGAGTTCAACGATTCAACCCCCCGATTTAACAAAATAACAAAACAAAATTTAAAAAAAAAATAAAAAAATGGAATATAGAGAAGGGTCTCCGGGTATGTTGGGGCGAGGGCGAGAAAGAAAGAATAAGCGTAAGCTACGCTAATGTAAAATTAGTGCCACGTTTGTTGACAAGTGTGGGGAAACGTCGTTTTCTTTTCACATAGTAAAATAAAATGCTAACAAAAAGTCAAAAACCAAAACCCTAGACGATGATGTTGAAGAAGAAGAAGAAGAAGTGCGTGGCCACAATTAGTGAAAATTCTTTTAGGTACCTCAAAAATCAAAATGCACATACGTTATGAATGACGCAAAATGTAGAATCCGGAACTAGAAGGTGAAAGAAGAAGAAAGCGAAAAAGCGGCGCTACCTTCAGCCGAGGGAACTCGAGTCTTGAGTCTTGAGTCTTGAGTGTATAATCTACTACTGTTTTTTACAAATTACGGTTAATTTTTTTTTCATTAAATAGTAATCCTTTTTATTTTTATGTTGTGATCTATCATATCATATCATATCTATAAGAAATTAAGAATCTCTATCTTTTAAACACTTTTTGATAATAAATTTAACATAAAAAGACATGTGATAATAAACTCATTTATAAATTAGATAAAATTTTAGACACCAAAAATAAAGAAGATCAAATTGGATACTTTTTGAGTTAACCTAGGCGGGTAAAGCATAGTATATTTCCTTCTAGAGCTTTCTAGCGTGTACAACAAGCGGTTCGGCGCTCATGCCTCATAGTATACAAGTACATTTATATGGAGTAAAGTCTTCACTCTTCGGTAGGGTTGGAAGTAAACCTCGGATTGGAACTAAATTGAATTCAGTCGACTTAGACCAAATTCAAGCTCGACTCACGAAAATTAAGTTTGATTCACAGTTTGTATATTATATCATATTTGCTATTTTTATATTTTTTTAAAAAAATTTAAAAGTATACTTAAAACAAAACTCAAACAAACCTTAAGTTTTTCAAAAATCTAGTAAATTTAGCACATGCTTTAAAAGTATAAAAAACGCGCATACTATTTTATTTTTATAGGAGTAAGAAATTAGCAAATTATTGTGTTTGTTTATTAATAATAAAAAACAGAAAACATTAAAAAACGGATATTATGATTGGAAAAATAACATAAATTCACAGTATACACAATTTACATATTTAAAAAAAAAAGAGAAGGATTTGAATTACTTTAAACATAAAATATAATAAAATATAAATGTTGAAATAATATGGATTTATTTTAGAAAAATAATGGAAATTCAAATTTATGCTTCTAATTATTTCTCTAACTTTTAAATGAAAATAGTTCTACATTTTTTATCGATTTTTTTAAAAGATAATATATCTATTTATTTATATATTAAAAAGATAACCAAAAAGATAAATTAGAATTCTTAATTTACATGACCAGCCGCAGGTAGTAACAGATTCTGTTAGGCAGTGGGGACTACCCCTAACGGCCTAACCCCTTTGTTTTGTTCCTTCAAGTGGTGTTGAGGAATGGAGAGTAGTTTATAAATACGCCAAGTGTAAATAAATTGAAGCAACACATGTTCGCCTTCACAACCACACCTAGACCCATCAGTTATTGCCACATGCATCAACCAATGTTTATCACAAAATTTCTCCAGTAATATGTTAAAAAGTAAACTATTATTTCTACCCACAAAAATTAAAAATGCTGACAGATCTACTCATAAAAAAAAGAATTATCATTTGTACTCATAAAATATGAGTTTCATATAATAAAATTATTCAAATACTAAAAAATTACATAAAATTTTTAAATTACCCTTATCATCATCTGCATCATCTTTTTTCCGTTCTCTCTCTCCTTCCATTTTTTGAACTCCTCGCTACCGCCAGCGTCAACTCTGCTAACTTCTTTCTTTCTCTCTTTCTCTCTATTCTCTTCTGCTAAAACTCTCAAATTATCCTTATCATCATTTGCTTTTCTCTCTCTCTCTTCTTCGAATCCTCAATCCAAAAAAATGGCTTCTTTTAGAATCAACATGCAAGTTAAAATGAGAAGATAAGCAAACACACACATATAAAGAGACAACATTGAATGAAAATAGAAAATTGTAACTATGGGATTGCAGATTTTGTATTGATTGAGTTATGAAAAGGGGAAGAAAATAAAAATAGGAAACTCACAGCAGTGAAGAGCGTGGATGAATTGGGCAACGAATTTAAAATTGCGATGTCTCCTCCACTGTTTGAAACCACACCGCAGCTACAAATTTTTCCCTTCTCAATTTCATAGCATTTTCTTCTTATGTGGATCGGTCACTGTCTTCTTCGTTTTTCCTCTTTGCTTTTTCTATTGTTGTTGTTACTTTATGTGAAGAAGATGATAATTGAGTTATGTGGTGGTGATGGTGATGGTAATGATGAAGAAAATGACGTGGTGGTGCCTTTGAACTCAGAGTTTGGCTCAGGCGAAGGTGAGACAGGGAAGGAGAGAAGGAGGGGTGGATGATGCGGATGATGATAAGGGTAATTTTGAGATTTTTATGTAATTTTTTAGTGTTTGAATAATTTTGTTATATGAAACTTATGTTTTATGGGTACAAATGGTAATTTCCTTTTTTTATGAGTAAATATATCGACGTTTTCAACTTTTGTGGGTAGAAATGGTAGTTTACTCTATTTTAAAACATCATTATTAGGATTTAGTTATATATAGCATGTTAAGAATCTATTTTAATAGTATAATAGTAAAAAAAATTTAATTTTTAATATATTAACAAATTATTTTTAATAATTTTAATAAATTTACAATTTTACTTATTATATATTTTAAAATAAAAGAATATATATTATACATAATTTATATTTATTCAAATCTAAATAATCAAATCAACAATTTTAATCTCAAAGCACATCAAAATAAACTAAACGGGTCTGTTACACATCCATGTTTCTATGTATTCAAGTTGGCCAAAATCCAAATCCACTCACGCGCATTAATAAAGCGTGAAAACACGTGTTCGAAAACTCTTTTGTTATCTTCGCGCTCATTATGAAAAAATGTTACTTCTTCCTCAATACGAAACCACTACACGAAACCACTCCTTCTCTTCGAATCTCTCTCAAAATCACTCAAACTTCAGTCAAGTTCTCTGCGAAAACCACTACTGGAGAAGAATCGCGACAAGATTTCGCCACGAACAAGCAAAAACGAACGAAAACAGTAACAGAGACTAACAAAGGTATGAAAAAAACTATTGTTCATTTGAAATCTTGCAATGTAGCATTTCTCCTAGTTGCATTTTAGCTTTACTGGATTGATTTCCTTCGTTCAGTAGATCAACGTATTCTGATTGCATTTTTACAGTATAACTAGGGTTTTGAATAAAATTTTTTCTTATTTTCTTTCAGTTCAGTGGGTAGTGTAACTAGGACTTTGAACTTGATTGTTACTCTGTTCAGTTCTTCTTTTGCATGGAGAAATACTATTCTTGATGATTGAAAGTTTATGAAATACTATTCTTGATAATTGAAAGATTATAATGATTTATTCACCACATGGATTGTGTTCGGTTCGATGGACTTGGGGATTCTCATTCACTTGATATTTAGTGTGTTTAGGGTTTTAGGCTTTATTTTGATTGCATTTTTACTGTATAACTAGGGTTTTGAATCAAATTTGTTCTTATTTTCATTCAGTCCAGTGGATAGTGTAACTAGGTCTTTGAACTTGATTGTTACTCTATTCAGTTAAGTTCTATTGCATGAAGAAACACTATTCTTGATAATTGAAAACTTATAATGATTTATTCACCACATGAATTGTGTTCGGTTCGGTGGACTTGGTGATTCTCATTCACTTGATATTTAGTGTGTTCAGGATTTTGACTTTATTCTGGTTGCATTTTTACTGTATAACTAGGGCTTTGAATTAAATTTGTTTTTATTTTTATTCAATCCAGTGGATAGTGTAACTAGTTCTTTGAAC
Source organism: Arachis ipaensis (assembly GCF_000816755.2). NCBI lineage: Eukaryota > Viridiplantae > Streptophyta > Magnoliopsida > Fabales > Fabaceae > Arachis > Arachis ipaensis. The sequence continues at coordinate 115,395,903 of NC_029791.2, forward strand.
TTGATTGTTACTCTATTCAGTTAAGTTCTAATGCATTTAGAAACACTATTGTTGATAATTGAAAGCTTATAATGATTTATTCACCACGTGGATTGTGTTCGGTTCGGTGTGCTTGGTGATTCTCGTTCACTTGATATTTAGTGTGTTCAGGGTTTAGGCTTTATTCTGATTGCATTTTTATTGTATAACTATGCTGTGAATCAAATTTGTTCTTATTTTCATTCAGTCCCGTGGATAGTGTAACTAGGTCTTTGAACTTGATAGTTACTCTATTAAGTTAATTTCTATTTCATGAAGAAACACTATTCTTGATAATTGAAAGCTTATAATGATTTATTTACCATATGGATAGGCACGGACCCAGTAAGAGCAATGAGGGGCACTTGCCCCATTGCTTTTTCATTTTTTTTTCCAAAATAGTTATATATAATAATATATCTCTACTTTAAATTTTAAATGATCCCACTACAAATAAATTACACTCAATTGGTTAAAGTTTCAAATTAACTTTTTTATTTTCTATTATTTAAATAAAAGTTTTTATTAACTTTTTTTAATTTTTATATTTTTATATAATTAATAATATTCAATAAAATTTATTTTAGTATACATATTTTTGCCCCCATTTCTAAAATTTTTTGGGTCCGTCACTGCACATGGATTGTGTTCAGTTCGGTGGGCTTGGTGATTTTCATTCACTTGATATTTAGTGTGTTCAGGGTTTAGGCTTTATTCTGATTGTATTTTTACTGTATAACTAGGGTTTTAAATCAAATTTGTTCTTATTTTCATTCAGTCCAGTATATAGTGTAACTAGGTCTTTGTACTTGATTGTTACTCTATTCAGTTAACTTCTATTGCATGAAAAAATACTATTCTTGATAATTGAAAGCTTAAAATGATTTATTCACCACATGGATTGTGTTCGGTTCGGTGGACTTGGTGATTCTCATTCACTTGATATTTTGTTGGATAATGTATGTGAGTAGATAGTGGATAGTGTAACTAGTCTAGCTGATTCATTATTTATCAGGTTTTATTCAGTGCATAAAGTGGGTTCGGTTCGGTGGGATGGAACATTTAATTGATTTGATTAAGATATGCATGCTTGTACTTTTCAGTGTATTGAGTGAAGTATTGACCAAATTTTTTCATTACAGCAAAACACAACAACACAATGGTGATAAAAAAGGAGAAGCCACACTATAACATAAGCACATTAAATATATTTATCCACTTTCGTTCAAATTATATCTATTTTGTATTATAAATATATCCTCACATTCTGTTTCAAAACTTGCAGAAAACTCATGATTGCAGATGCCAAACAAAGACAATAGCAACAATGTTTAGAAATATGAGTCAAGAAAAGAGAGATATAGTTAAACAAATGGGATTTGGTGCCCTGGCACAGGTCCCAGAAATGAATGTCTCTCACACTCTGTTGAGAGAATTGATTGATTGCTTTGATGAGTATAAGGGATGCTTAAAAATTCTCTAGGGAAAAATATACATAACTCCTCGCAAGGTAGCAGCGCACTAGGCATAAACAACGGCGGTAATACACTTTCCACTTCCTGTTTATTTTCCGTTCATTGGTGTACAGAAAATTAAATTGAGCCTTTTTGGCTAATTTTTTGCTATTAAAATATCATAGGGAATCTTTTTTTATAACAAGGTTGATTATACAAAACTGAATCCGGAAGACAAGGTCTATTCTAGAGATGAGTGTTGAAGGGTTGGAGAACCGGCAAAAATTCAAAAGAACTTTTGTCGTCTTCATACAAAAGTGTTTCTTGCTGTCGACCACGGTAAGCGTGGCCTCCCCGATACATAAGCCGCCTATCTTTCATGTGGACAACATCCAAGAGTGGAATTGGGCAAAACATGTGCTCAACTTCTTGATGAAAGGAATAGAAAACAAGAGAAAGAGGATGAAACAGTCCGTTGATGGCTGTGTTTTTGTTTTGATGCTGATATACTTCCATGAAACCAAGTTCCCTCGCCCGTTCGGACTTGATGCTCCCACAGCACCGTGGGTGGCCCATTAGACAAAGCAAATGATGCTTGACAGAATTTCGAGAAAAGCAACTGACCCATTGGTAAATTAAACAAAAAATTCCCCCCAAAATTTTATTTCAAATGCTTCTAAAATACTCTGCTAACTAAATAAACTTGTGTTTTAGGTTATAATTCCCCCCATTTGAATCTTTGTGCATTTAGAAAATATTTTTCTTGATGATTAAATATTTGTCACGTTTTATTCACCATATGAATCTTATTCGGTTCGGTGGGCTTGCTCCCTTTGGTTCACCTAATTCTTAGTGTGTTCAATTGAGTCCTTGTGTATACAAAAATATTTTTTTTATCATTAAATAATTATCACGTTTTATGGCATTTTATTCAGCACATTAGTATCGTTCGGTTCAGTGGGTTGCTCATGTTGATTCTGTTGATTGTTTATGTTTTAGGGACCTCTGTACAGAAAGCAAAAAAAAAAGGAAAAAACAAAAACAAAGAAGTTAGATAAGAAAGAAAAATTAAAGGAAAGAAAGAAAAAAAGAAAATTGTTGATCTAGATTCTTCTTCAGAAGATGAAAGATTTTCCGAATTTGAATCTAAATCCGAATCCGAAAAAACACTATCAGCAAAGACAACAAGACAAAAGAGGGTGGTTAAAAAACAAAAGCTTGTTGAGACGGATTTAGAAACAACAAGTGAAAATGAAAGCACTCCAACGGATTCAGAAAGCAAAAGTAAATCTGAAAACTAGTAAGTTTGATCTTCATATTGATTTCATTTAACTTGTATTTGCTTAAAGTTGTTCTTATGCGCTTGTTCTTATGTATTACAGAGAAGAAGAAATTTTAATAACTGGCACAAAGAAAAGAAAACAACCACAGAAGGTGGTTAAAAAATAAAGCAAAAAAAGAAAGCATGTGCCGACAGATTCAGAGGGTACAAGCAAATCTAAAAGCCAGTAAGTATTGGGTGATGTTCATTTATATGATTGTATAATATTCATTTGGTTTAGTTTTGCATTTCGTTGCTGAAAATTGTTATGATATTGTTCAGTGGAGTTGCTCAAGTTGAGTTCTTTTTAACCCCGAAATGTTTTTCTTGATGATTGAATGAGTATCACGTTTTTGTTCGGCATATGAATTTCTTTCGGTTTGGTGGAGTCTGTCACTTTCGTTCACTTGATTGTTAGTGTCTTTTTCTTGCTTATATTTTTCTCCAGTATAAATTCAATGTGTTTGTCTGTATTGCAGAGAAAAAGAAATTGAAAAAACACCCATAGTTAAAAGAAAATAACCACAAAAGGTGGCAAAAAAACAAACCAAATGTGACAAGGAGTAAGTTTCTCGAATTATATTTTCTTTTACTTTATTGATGCTTTCGTTTTAGGTTCCTTCAAACTTATTTTATGAACTTTCAGATCTGGACAAATAAAAGACAGCGCTGCAAAAAGAAGAAGACAAGCGTTGGAGACGATAAGAGAAAAGAGATCAAAGAAAAGAAATGATGGAGCTCAAACAGCAAACATTGCTCTAGACCAGTTTGACTCAACGGAGCCACAAAATGATTTGTCTGAGACGTAAGATTCGGCTTCTTATACCGAGTTATTTTTCTTTCTTTGCTAACTATTGCTAGAACCTTTTCTAATTCCTCTTGATTCAATTACTAATATTTATTTATCTTGCTTAGACTGCTGACTGTAAATCTCGGAAGCGAACCTCTCTTGCAGACTCAGGGAAGCTTCACACCGTCTGTAAATGCCCCAGACAATACCAGGTAAATTGGTTCGTTGCACTCTTTATTTTTGGTTCGGTGGTTTCCAAAAATGAATTTCATGTGTTTCTAGACCTCTGCTTTTAATCTTGGTTTCTAATTTTAATTTGTTATCTTTTTTTAGGAAAAATAACCCGGAAATCCCAGTAAAATATTTTAGAAAAAAGAAAATCCATCCAAGAAAGACTTTTAAAAGTCCGCCAGTGTAAGTTAAAAATATTTATGTTACTTTTTTAGATTTAGGTAATTAATTTTTGTTTAATTAATCACACGAAAAACGTGTTTAAATATCACTAGCACTACACCTGATTTCGAGCTATAAATCATTGACGTTCAAGAAGAAACTCATTCTGAACCTTTGAAAATGTGAGTTTTTCAATGTGCAGATTCCCGTTTCTTAGAAAAATTCTAATTATTCAACATTAACTTCTTCCTTGTTTACATTCCTTAGAAATCCTATTGCGTTGTCTCTTCCAAGTTCTGTTCAGGAAGAGTTGATCAAAGATGACTTTATCTATGTCCCTCCAGAAAGTCAAACACAACAAACTTCTGATAATGAGTAAGTTCATAAATATTTATTCACCACATGAATCTTATTCGGTTCAGTGGGATTGGTAATTTTAAACCAGTTGATAGCTAGTGTGTTCAGGGTTTAGGGTTATTCTGATTGCATGCAGCAATACTTTTCTAGCTGTTTCATTATTTATCATGTTTTATTCAGTGCATCAATGGGGTTCAGTTTGATGGGCTCAAAAAATAATTTTTATTATTTTTAATGGAATATGATAATAGTTTGGAATCATTATTAAACTGCTTCCTGTTTAATGCAGCAACCCTTGGGAACCGCAACAGCAGCCCAGCGAAGAAGCACCAGTACAACAATCTGAACAACAAAAGCAGGCTGCTGAGGAATCTGCACCAAGGAATGTGGAGCCAAAACCTCCAACGAATGTGTAAGTTTTAATTAATAACATTTTTTATAATCTTCTGATCTAGCTGGTAATTAGAATTCCTTTTATTAGAAAAATCTGCATCATTATTGAAATCTTTTCTGTTTAATGCAACAGCCCTCCCAAACAACAACAACAACAAAAAAGCTCCGGTGGCACAGCAATTAGAAGAAGAAGCAGAGCCTGAATTGTGAGTTTTATCATTGTTCACCACGTTGTATTATTTTGGTTCGGTGGGCTTGGTAATTTTAAATCACTTGATAGCTAATGTGTTCAGGGTTTAAGGTTATTTTGATTGCATGCAGCAATGCTCTAGCTGTTTCATTATTTATCATGTTTATTCAGTGCATCAATGGGGTTCGGTTCGGTGGGCTCATAAAATACTTTTTATTATTTTTAATGGAATATGATAATAGTTTGGGATCATTATTAACCTGCTTCCTGTTTAATGCAGCAGCCCTTTGGAACCGCAACAGCAGCGCTGTGAAGAAGCACCGGCACAACAATCCAAACAACAAAAGCAGGCTACTGAGGAATCTTCACTACGGAATACAGAGCTAGAACCTCCAATGAATGTGTAAGTTTTAATTAATATCATTTTTTATAATCTTCTGGTCTAGCTAGTAATTAGAATTCTTTTTATTAGAAAAATCTGTATCATTACTGAAATTTTTTCTATTTAATAATGCAGTAGCCCTTCCAAACAAGAACAGCAACAAGTGTAACACCCTAATACTTTTAAACTGAGTTAAACTTTATTTGGATTATATTTAGTAGCTGATATTCAAAACTTTGCGAAAATTTTCTTTTAAAACAAATGTGAAATATTTAATAAAATAATTTATAGATAAAAATATTGAATAATTAGTTTTTATTAGAATAGTTACTAGTTGAAAAATATAAGTGGATTTGAAAATACTAACATGAAAAATCGGTGTGTTAAACTATGAAAGTACAACAATGACAAGCTTTACTCATACCAAATAAAAAAGGAAACATAATAGTTACAATTGCAATCAGTCAATAAGGATAAAACAAGACACATAGGAAATCCTAATTCTCTTATTTTGTTTAACTATGGCTAAAACAATCGCATATTCTTCCTTCTTAAGGTAAACGTCTAATGTTTTGTATCTACGTCCTCGATAGCTTGCTCCCACTAGTGCACCTGTCTTTTACCTTAACTATATTGCTTCGTACTGCATCGTTCCTGAAGATTGTACAGGGAGAGGGGTGAGAAACAATAGTTTCTCAGTAGTTTATCTACATGGTGTCATCGTATCCATCCCCAGCCACTCCGAGTTTTATAATAAAAATAGTGATGATGCAATGTTGTTCAATTATTATTTTCAAAAGTCTTGATTAGTCGAAGTGGTGTGACTTTTAGATGCTTCTCATTTACTTATGTTATGACATGTGTAATGCATACAAAATGCCTATAGCGTTAAAACATATAAAGGCAACTCATAAACCTTGGTATGATGTTCTCATAGGCCATAAAGCAAGACAAAATAAATAATAAATAAGAGAAGAATAGTAACATTGCCATAGATAAGTCAAACAGAATAGATCTGAATATAATAAAGATCTTAAACAATATTATACATCATACAAAAAGGAACTTTGAAAAAAAGAAGGATCTTTGAATGCAATAATAAACATAATCATAAATAAAAAAAAAGATAAAAAAAGAACAATCATGATCACACTTTTCATTGCACTTTTCATTACTTTTTCTCGTAGCTTTTATGGAAGGTATTGAGCTCAAACCGGTATAAAAAGTGGGAGTCCCCTTCCCTTACCGAAGGTTCTTATCCCAAACATTTTGGCGATCACCTTCCCTTACCGAAGGATCATATCGATATCTTGTCTTTGGGGGTCACATTCTCTTACCGAAGGATCATTCCCTCAGTTCAATTTACAATCAAGGCTATTTAGATATACACAAGAAGGGAGTCATGTCAACAAAGATATATTATTATATAAAATTGATGGGATAGTCCCCTTCCCTTACCGAAGGTTCTTATCCCAAAGGTTTGCCGATCATCTTCCCTTTCCGAAGGATCATCCTGATTCGATCACCTTCCCTTACCGAAGGATCATCTAGATTATCTTGTCTTTGGGGGTCACCTTCCCTTACCGAAGGATCATTCCCTCAGTTCTTTAATGCACATAAGATTGTTATTATAATGCATAATGTGTATGAAGAAAAGAGACATTATATCATGACGTGCAATGCTAACATATATGTTCAAAAAGATTTAAGATATGACATATAAAAATTAGCACAAAATCCCCTACCTCGAGTAGTGAAGTTCCGCTAGGTATTCCGATGCAAATAGATGCAATTTGTTAGTGAAGAGAGACTTGTTTCATGGCTAGACTTTGTGTATACTAGAATGTTTTGTATAGAAAAGGGAATAGAATGAGAAAGGAAGGATCAAATAGCTCTCAGGTATGTGCAGATTATGTTATAAGGCATTTAGGTGAAATCTTCAATCTGGATTGTCACTTTGTGAGCCCTATAACTTTTTTTACGTTTTGAATTTAGAATTAGCTATTAGAGACAAATTTATAGATAATTGAATTATCTTTAAAACGAATCTTAAAGGAAGTCAATCGGATAACCACAGCTTGAGATATTTTCGAAATACTGTTAGTATATCAGGCTGGCTAATAAGAGCGCGATTTTCTACTCTGAACTTGTAACTGATTTATCTATCTAATTTAATTTGAATTTGATTTTATACTGAATTTAAGGAATAGAGCTAGTATTTTTATCTTTTCATATAACTAAATATCATTCAAATCTAATAAATGTAGAATTAATTATGACTATATTTTAAAAAGTTGTTTATTGTTGGTTAGAGATTTACTACCACTAGTATTCTCATATGTTTAAATTTAAAATTCAAATCTTAAATCATTATCATTTTAATTAATTAATTAGTTATTAAATAATAATTTGATTCAAAAAGTTGGGATGTTACATTCTGACCCCTTATAAAAAGAATTTTGTCCTCAAAATTCGCGTCTTCTAAGAACATACTAATCAACCTCATCTTATCCTAGTAGGTTTTATCTACCTTTTATCTACCTTTTTTTTTCTTTTTATAAGAATATATGATAGTTCCTAACATACATAAGTTCAATCAATCCATACATTCAATCAAATCAAGTAAAGTTACAAAACAGTTCTATTCTCTATTCTCATCATGAACTAACTAAGTGCACTAAATGTGAATTAAATTTAATATGATTATATAAAATAGATTCACATGATAGATAATTTTATTCATTTTTTTATTCAAACACCAAAGAGGAAGAAAAGAAAAAACTAATCAAGAAAGCTAATGTCAAATGCAAAAACATGATAAACAGGGTTCGAAAAAGTAAAGATAATTAGTCTCATGCAAGTCAATTACTTCACATTCTCTTTTTTCCTCTGATCAAAGAGGTAATATAGTAACATAAAGAGCATACACATAAAAAAAACGTGTAGGGTCACATGTATAAGAGAATTTTATAATAATAGGACATACTAAATAATCACATAGAGTTCATAAAAATGCATGTACTCTTAGCTTAAATGGCTTGCGAGATAGTAGTAATAATTATAAAAATAGAATTTATAAAAAAAATATAAGGATATGCATGTACTCTCGATTACAAAGACTTAAAGATGATAGATTTTACACATAGAAGAATTTGAATGATTAAAATGTATGAGTATAAAATAAGAAAAGAAAGAATAAAGTATAAAACAATAATCATGATAACAAAGGCATCATACAACAACATGAAAATGAGAGGATAAATAAAACATATGCTAACAAAAACATAATTTCCTAACCTTTTTTTTTAACGTCTCATGTGTATTTAGATATATCTTTAACTATGAGCGGGGTGTTCCTAGATGATCTATGTTTTGACATTAACACATACACATTTTGATCATAAAATTACGGCAATAAGTCTCAAACAAAACATTCAAGAGCACAATAACTTTTACTATTAGATGATCAAATATTTCTAATCTAAATTCATCACATAGAAAAGATTTCACGATATAATACTATTTATAACTAAATGATAACAAATTAATCTTGCAAGTGTCCTATGGGATCAAATTGCTCTGATACCAAAATGTAACACCCTAATACTTTTAAACTGAGTTAAATTTTATTTGGATTATATTTAGTAGCTGATATTCAAAACCTTGCGAAAATTTTCTTTTAAAACAAACGTGAAATATTTATATAAAATAATTTATAGATAAAAATATTGAATAATTAGTTTTTATTAGAATAGTTACTAGTTGAAAAATATAAGTGGATTTGAAAATACTAACATGAAAAATCGGTGTGCTAAACTATGAAAGTACAACAATGACAAGCTTTATTCATACCAAATAAAAAATAAAACAAGACACATAGGAAATCCTAATTCTCTTATTTTGTTTAACTATGGCTAAAACAATCGCATATTCTTCCTTCTTAAGGTAAACGTCTAATGTTTTGTATCTACATCCTCGATAGCTTGCTCCCACTAGTGCACCTGTCCTTTACCTCAACTGTATTGCTTCGTACTGCATCGTTCCTGAAGATGGTACGGAGAGAGGGGTGAGAAACAATAGTTTCTCAGTAGTTTATCTACATGGTGTCATCGTATCCATCCCCAGCCACTCCGAGTTTTATAATAAAAATAGTGATGATGCAATGTTGTTCAATTATTATTTTCAAAAGTCTTGATTAGTCGAAGTGGTGTGACTTTTAGATGCTTCTCATTTACTTATGTTATGACATGTGTAATGCATACAAAATGCCTATAGCGTTAAAACATATAAAGACAACTCATAAACCTTGGTATGATGTTCTCATAGGCCATAAAGCAAGACGAAATAAATAATAAATAAGAGAAGAATAGTAACATTGCCATAGATAAGTCAAACAGAATAGATCTGAATATAATAAAGATCTTAAACAATATTATACATCATACAAAAAGGAACTTTGAAAAAAAGAAGGATCTTTGAATGTAATAATAAACATAATCATAAATAAAAAAAAAGATAAAAGAAGAACAATCATGATCACACTTTTCATTGTACTTTTCATTACTTTTTCTCGTAGCTTTTATGGAAGGTATTGAGCTCAAACCGGTATAAAAAGTGGGAGTCCCCTTCCCTTACCGAAGGTTCTTATCCCAAACATTTTGGCGATCACCTTCCCTTACCGAAGGATCATCTCGATCGATCACCTTCCCTTACCTAAGGATCATATCGATATCTTGTCTTTTGGGGTCACCTTCCCTTATCGAAGGATCATTCCCTCAGTTCAATTTACAATCAAGGTTATTTAGACATACACAAGAAGGGAGTCATGTCAACAAAGATATATTATTATATAAAATTGATGGGATAGTCTCCTTCCCTTACCGAAGGTTCTTATCCCAAAGGTTTGCCGATCACCTTCCCTTTCCGAATGATCATCTCGATTCGATCACCTTCCCTTACCGAAGGATCATCTTGATTATCTTGTCTTTGGGGGTCACCTTCCCTTACCGAAGGATCATTCCCTCAGTTCTTTAATGTACATAAGATTGTTATTATAATGTATAATGTGTATAAAGAAAAGAGACATTATATCATGACGTGCAATGCTAACATATATGTTCAAAAAGATTTAAGATATGACATATAAAAATTAGCACAAAATCTCCTACCTCGAGTAGTGAAGTTCCGCTAGGTATTCTGATGCAAATAGATGCAATTTGTTAGTGAAGAGAGACTTGTTTTATGGCTAGACTTTGTGTATACTAGAATGTTTTGTATAGAAAAATAGAATAGAATAAGAAAGGAAGGATCAAATAACTCTCAGGTATGTGCAGATTATGTTATAAGGCATTTAGGTGAAATCTTCAATCTAGATCGTCACTTTGTGAGCCCTATAACTTTTTCTACATTTTGAATTTGGAATTAGCTATTAGATACAAATTTATAGATAATTGAATTATCTTTAAAACGAATCTTAAAGGAAGTCAATCGGATAACCACAGCTTGAGATATTTCTGAAATACTATTAGTATATCAGGCTGGCTGATAAGAGCACGATTTTCTACTCTGAACTTGTAACTGATTTATCTATCTAATTTAATTTGAATTTGATTTTATACTGAATTTAAGAAATAGAGCTAGTATTCTTATCTTTTCATATAACTAAATATCATTCAAATCTAATAAATGTAAAATTAATTATGACTATATTTTAAAAATTTGTTTATTGTTAGTTAGAGATTTACTACCACTAGTACTCTCATATGTTTAAATTTGAAATTCAAATCTTAAATTATTACCATTTTAATTAATTAATTAGTTATTAAATAATAATTTGATTCAAAAAGTTGGGATGTTACAACAAGAACCTCCGGTGGCACAGCAATTAGAAGAGGAAACACAGCCTGAATTGTAAGTTTTACTATTGTTCACCACATTGTATCATTTCGATTCACTGAGCTGTTTGACATCATTTTTGTTTCATATCATTGTTTAATATGTCCATCATCTTGCAGTGCTGCTCATCCTAGGCAACGGAAAGATAACATGCCTTTCTTTAGCCTTGGAATAAGTCCCCTAGCATCTCAAGCAACTCCCCTCTCTCAACCAACTCAGCCCTCTGAGCCGACTGTTTCACAGCTGCAAATCCTGGCAGAGGCAGTAGTAGATGCTGGGGTGATGGCAGCATTGAAATTTGCTGAAGCAATAACTGCCGAGCTAACCTTCACAATTGCTGAAGTTTTCAAAACTCCGGAGAAAAAGAAAATCACAAAGGAGTTGATCGAAAAGTGTTATCATTGGATGACACTTGTTAAACGGACCAAAGATAGTAGCAACAAATATAACGCCATATTTGTCTTGAAGCATGGGGCACTTTACGAGGGGGTTAGAGAACATTTCATGTCTCTAATGCCCAAAGAACAAGTGAAAAGCACGGTAAATTCTTTGCCAATTGCGTTAATGTTAATGATTTTTCTAAAGACTCTTATACATTATATCTCATAAATTTTATTGCTATAGGTGGTGACTATACATAGCATGATTCTTAACGACATAAAATGTCGCCAGTATCAGGAACAAATATACATTGTGCCACAGGATATTGTGGTGAGCTAAATATCTTATTCCCTATTGATTGATGTTTATCGCGTCTTATTCGAATCATGAATGGAGTTCTGTTCAGTGGAGTTATTCATGTTGATTCTACACATGATTCCTGTTTGGTTCGGTGGGAATGTTCATATTGATTCACTAGTCTGGTCGCTTTTGATTTAACTGATGTTCGTTTTACAGATGTTTATGTTGGGAACCCATGGCGTAGAATACAATGATAAAAGAACAAATAAGGCCTACCAGTTCGATATCCCACAATATGATCACCATCGCCATTTTCTTGACAAAAGAAAACTTACATCGCATCCATTTGTAAGTATTCATTTCTAAAAATTCTTTGATAATTTTCTCGTTTGCTATTGTTTTGACTGAAATATTCTATCATTTTCCCAAACTTCAGCTGTTTGTGCCGATTTGCAATGGAGGGCATTGGTAATTATGGATTTCCGATGTCAAGAAAAAGGCATTCTATGTCTTTGACCCTGTCAATAAAAAGAAAGAAGAGATACCAGAATTAAGAGTGACACTGAACAAATTTGTCGTAAGTTATTTTGTTGTAAAATTTTTAAATTATTCACTACATGAGAGGAGTTCGGTTCTCTGTTGTTGCTTCTCTTTATTTACTTTTTGTGTCCCTTTCAGGATTTAATAATTTCTCAGATGAGGGTGTATGCTAGGGTAGAACCCAATGGACGGAAAGGGAGAGGAAGCAGAGTATATCATGCTGAACGGTTAACGTATAGAGTAAGAATCTTTCGCTTCTATAATGCTATTTTTAATGTGTTTATTTTGTATACTATTAATCATATTATACTCAATTATTGCTTAGCTATGATTGTGGCATATACGTCATGAAACGGCTTGAAATAATTGATCCACAAAAGATCAAAAGCGGGAAAAGATATAAATATAAAGCTTGAACACAAGTAAGTTCTTTCTAAATTAATAAAGTTCTTTCATTTCTTATTTCACTTAGGTTCATTTCATATGTAACTAATTCCTTTCAATTGAAATGTAGGAAGAGATTGATGACTTCAGATACCAATATGGTCCAAATATTCTGTTGCATGAAATGAACAAAATCAGAGACAAAGTGATTCAGGCGTCTGAAGCAATAAGACTCCTGAAGCCATCTGCTGCCCTCTCCAGCCCTTATTGTAAATTCTCATCTGGGGATTTAGATAGTAAATAGGATATACTATGATTGACTAGTTGTAATTAACAATATTTTGTTTAACTTGTTAAAAAAGCAAACAATGCTTCTTTCAATGTATATATGTCAATGTTAGTGTAAATGTTAATGTATATATCTAATCTTAATATCAATGTATATATCTAATGTTAATATTTATATCTGATTCAAGATAGATTTTGTCATGTCGGTCTGAGATGTTAATTTATATATCTGTTGGAACTGTCTGACTGCTGTTTTGTTCCAGGTTCTCAGTGATTGCAATCAGTGTATTTACCAATACATTAGAAACACCAAAAAATATAGTAAACCGAAATTAATACACCGGCCGAACCGAAAGTTGCAAACACAGTACATAAATACAGAGAGCTAATTATAAAAAAATTGTTTCTATCAGTATTCAGTTTTCAGAAACATCTGAACTCTCTGACATAGCACAATAAATTCACTGTTCAATAAAGAAAAGATTGACTTTTCGAATAAAGAATTTCATAAAAAAATGACTATTCATTAAAGACTAATAACAATTAGAAATTAACCCTCCTATAATCTTGGTGAACCGAAATTTGTTCATGGGTGAAAAGAAATTTATATTAATAAAAACTAAAACTTGTATAATCTTCTCTTGGATAATTCATATCTGGTGCATTGTAAAGGCTGGTGCTTGACTGAATTGATGATCTGCCGTCCAAAAGGTTAAACTACAAAAGACATAATTAATTGTATATTAGCAAAATGCACAAATGAAATTTTCCCTAATCGAAAGCAAGTCAATTTTACCTCACTTGGAGCTGTCTTTTTCTTTTTCTTCATGGCGTTTGAGATCTTCTTTTCCATGTTTGATCCAAGTCTATTCTTGGGCTGGTCTCTTGTTTTGACGCGTGGCGGACTTTGAAGGTTGTTCACGTCGCTCAACGTCGCTTCTTCGTGGGATAACGAACTTTTTCCTTTCCTTCTCTCTTGATATTCTTACATCTCGGCCATGACCTTGTCAAACACCCGGTGCAGAATTCTGGTCAACTCCTCGGACTCGGATGCAAATTCGCATATATTGTGCAATCGAAACACCAATTCGTCAAATCTTTTACTTCTCGGCTCTACTAGAGGCTCATCTTGACTGCTCTTGATGTGTGTGTGCATCCTCTTTATATTATTGCTCCAGCGTTCCAGTATGTATTTCGGTGCCACGTTATCTACTCGCTCGAAGCTTAGGATGCTCAGAGAATGGCGGCACAATATGCCCCTTGACTCAAACAGCAAGCACTGACACTTTACCTCTCGTGATACTGCATCGTAGGTGACGAAAAACTCATATGTTGTAAAACCTAGGGTGGAATGCATTGATCTTGTGATATAGTTCACTTTACCTCTGAATTGAGCTTGAACTTCCCTGAACTTCTCATGGGTATACACATGCTGAAACTGGGCCTCTATTGCTGATTTTGTTGCGCATGGTATCACAGTGTGAAAATCTGCAACATCGAATTCTCTCTCTCTTTGCTCTCTGCTTGCTAGGCAATTATCGTATTGCTTCACGAATTGTCTCAAGGAGTTGTTGCGTGTGATGATCTTGTTGAAAAATAAATGCATGCTCTCGCTCCTTTGTGTGCTTCTCATCCCAGCCCAGAAGTGGTGATCTAGGTAAACTGGAATCCATATATGTCGATCCTCGTACAGCTTTGCATAATAAACCGAACTGATATGGTGTGGTGAACCGAAACCAGTGCATGTTATGAAAAAAAAGATATGGGCATGAAAATAATTCGAATTGAAACCTTGATTACCTAAAAGCCAATTGTTCCCTCCAAGGCCGTACTTTGTGAGGAAATCATTCCAGTTTCTGTCAAATGCGTCTTTTGTATACAAGTTCCAAACAACATGGCTCATCTCTTGTTCAATTTCGTCGTTTTGCTTGTAGCCGTTTAGTTTGTGTGGGATCTTCTTCATGATGTGCCAGATGCACCACCGATGAATTGTTGTTGGCATGCACAGATCAATTGCCCTTTGAATCAATGCGCATTGATCGGTAAGAATCCCTTTTGGTGCCTTTCCTCCCATGCAACGTAGCCAACACTCGAATAGCCATTTGAATTATTGGATGTCCTCATTTTTCATCAGTGCACATCCGAGAAGTGTCGACTGGCCGTGGTGATTCATGCCCATAAAAAAACCTAAAACCAGAATGTACCTGCATAAATAGACGCACCCAGACAATGGTGAACCGAAATATGTACATTCACTGAAGAAAACACTATATGTGACTGAATGGAATACCTGTTTGTGTTGTACATAGTGTCGAATGAAACCACGTCTCCGAAATACTCACATGCGGCCCTGCTTCTTGCGTCGGCTCAGAATGCATGCTTGATGCAATGATCGCCTTCAAGGTTGAGCTCAAAGAAGAAATTTTGGTTCTTCTCTTTCATTCTTAGTAGGTACTTCCCAAATTCTTTGGCATCGTCTTCTTGGAAAATATTTTGTACTTCCCTTGTAATGTAAATCCTCACGTCATTTTCTATAAAACTTAGTTCACGGTGGCTGCCGGCTGCTACCACAAATGATTGGTAAGTTTTGCTCGGTCTAATTCCAGCTTCCTCCTTGGTTTCGATGGTGCGACGCACAAACATGCTAAGCTTCCTGTGTTGTTTGAGCATCTCTGCATGGTCTGGACAACAAGAATGTGAATGATTCAGAACGACTTTGGAAATTATCCAAAGACCGACGTCCATCATTATGTGTACGTAAATCCTGGCTGGATAGTTTAACCCGGCTGAGGGGTTTGTCTTCAAAGTTGGAGATATCTTGAATTTCTACCTCCCCTCTCTGCTGCATACGATTAGTTGATTCTTAATCTTGCCTCCGTCCCGAGTCGTGTTCCTTATTTTGGTAGAAAAACCAGCAAGTTTGGAATAATCTTTTTAGAACTTTCTAACTTCTTTTACTGTCTTGAAAATCATCCCCACATTTGGGACAAATTTTTCATCCACAACACAGATGGTCTGCGTGGTGAACCGAAAGCGTCATGACGGTGAACCGAACACGTACTCATGGTGAAACAACTCTATAGTACTGAGTGAACGAAACATAATCCAGTGTGTTAAAATAAATTCAAACTCCTTTAAGCTTACTGAACCGAACAGTTACTCACAGTAAAAGAATTGTATAGTACTTAGTGAATGAAACATAATGCATTATACAAAAGCAAAAATAGAAACACCTCTGTCTACAATTTAGATATTATCAATTCAATTCAATTCAGAGTCAAAAACACCTACGTCCATTGAATTCAATTCAAATAAAATTAACAATCGCATTCCATTCAATTCGATTCAAAATTGAACAATCCAAACCTCATCAGCATCATTCGTTTCAAAAGAATAAACTAGATCATTCTCATTCAACTGATTTGAAGTTGAATCATTCATTGATTCCATTAGGTTGAATCGAAGAAGAAAAACAATGAAGAAGAAGAAAATGCGAACAGAGGAGAACGACAAAGCTTATTAGGTTGAAGAAGAAGAAGAAGAACGAAAATGCGAGAACATAACAAGGTTCACGTTGAGAAAAGTTTATCACGCAAAAGAATGTTTATGTTATATGAGGCGCATGTATAACAAACGACTGAGGGGGAGGGACGCGCGTGTGGAAGAAGTTACGTGGATAACTTGGATGAAAAAATTACATAGATGTAGAGCTTTTCTGTAAACTAAAATAGCAGTACAAATTATAATAAATAGCAGATCAAATAATCCTTTATAATTATACAATAAGTACAACATAAAAATAGGAAGAATATTCATAATTATGCAATAAATACAGCATAAAAATAGAAGTAACATTAGCAACTAATGACCTTATCCGAAACCAATATTCTCAAACATTTTGCCCCTAAATCAACAAAGTCAAGCAATTCAATTACTAATATTAAGAAATAACAACCATGAATAATGAACCATATAATTTGAAGAAACTATTCACATTTAATACTAGGATAAATTAAAAAGGATAAATAAAGTATAATTTTTATTCTTGAAATTTAATAAAAGTTTTAATAATATTCTTAAGTTTTATTTCGTTTTAATTCTGTCCTAAAAATTTTTGATTTGCATCAAATATACTTTTGACAGCTAATTTCAAAAAATTTAGAATCAATTTAACAACAGTTTCAAAAGAATAACTTTTAACATAAGCAAATCAGACGTAATTATCATGCATTATTGGTGGATTGATCCTAAATTTGAAAATTTACCTCAGGGATATATTTAATGCAAATAAAAAACTTCAAAGACAAAATTGAAACAAAATAAAACTTAAAAGTATTTTTAAAATTTTTGACAAACGTCAAGGACAAAAAATATACTTTATCAAATTAAAAATTATAATGCTAGTATAAATCTAAATCTGCAATAGCCTAACCCGATAAAGCTAAAAGTAGAGAATCAGAGACTGATAGAGACAGAAAGAAAAGGCACAAACAGAGTAAAGGTAGAAGAAGCAAGCGAACATTGGAAAAATGAGAACAATGGCTACACAGCGAGGGACATACGTGTGAAGCAAAGCGCATGCAATAGAGAGGAAAAGACCACACACACACACACACACACACACACACACACACACACACACACACACACACACACACACACACACA
>NC_029791.2:115414807-115421118 GCF_000816755.2 Arachis ipaensis
CAGAGAGAGAGAGAGAGAGAGAGAGAGAGAGAAAGAGAGAGAGAGACCAATGCTAGGAGAAGCAGTATGGCGGTGAATATCAGACGACAAAAAAACATCGAGAGCATGTGATTTGTGACAAATGAGAGTGAGAAACTGCGTATAGGATGATAGAGGAGAGAGTGAGTGTTTTGGACAAACCATGGTGAAAAAATGCTTCTTTGTCTTTTTTTTTAACTAAAATGACGTCGTTTTTGTCAAAACTAGGTCACAATGTTAGGTATCAGAGGTTCAACCAGTTTCAAGAACAAACGAAGAGAGAGAGAGAAGAAGAAGCTAGAATAGAATGACTTGGATATTTTGTATTGAAGAAGTTGATATTACAGGTAGGGGTGGCAAACGGGCCTAAACCCGCCGGTCCGGCCCGCGTAACCCGCCAAAAAAGGTGGGCCGGGCTAGAAAATTGGGACCGCCAAATAGCAAAAGTCCACCTAACCCGCACCGCTTAAACCGCGGGTTTTGGCAGGCTTTGACGGGGTGGGGCGGGCTTCCCCGCCGGGCTTAGTATTTTTTTGGCAAGACGTACTTTTACAATTTTTTTTACCAAAACCCAACTTACAAGAGAATGAAGATGAAAATTGAGTATTTTGGATTATGTTTATTTTGTTTTAGAGACAATATTTATAATTATGTTTTGGATTATGTTTATTTTGCTTTGGGAATAATATTTATAATTATGTTTTGGATGAAAACTTGGTTTATAATTATGTTTATTAGATATTTATAATTAAAAAAACTTTAATGTTTGTGAATATAAAAATTATAATTTGTTTATACTTTTAGAAATTATAATAGTTAAAAGTAAAAAATAGAAGAGATTTTTTTATACCTTTATATATATTATTTAATAGTTAAAAGTAAAAAAAAAAAAGAGGATATTTGGCGGGCTTAGCCCGCCGACCCGCCAGCCCACCGTTAGGTGGGGCGGGCTGGGATTCTGGGACCGCCTCATTAGGCGGGGTGGGCTTCCCCGCTTGTCACCCCTAATTACAAGTACAGTAGTATGTGTTTATATAGTGCAGAGTGATAACTAACTTTAATAGCAAGTAACTGAAAACTAATCCAGCTGGCACAACTGTGCAACTAACTTAGTTAGCTTGGTCAATCATCCTAACAGGCCCCCTCAAGCTGGAGGGTCTGTTTTGTATACTCTGAACTTGTTTTTGAATTTGAGAAAGGTAGGTGCAGACAGAGGTTTCGTGAGTGTGTCAGCAAGTTCATCTTGAGCTGGAATGTGTTGGATGAAGACTTTCTTCTTCTTAGCCACCTGATCTCTGACGAAGGATTGATCCAATGCAAAGTGTTTGGACTTGTTATGTAAGATTGGATTGGCACAGAGTAGTACTGCACTCTGATTGTCATAGAAGATTAGAGGTTTGATGGAGCAAAACATTCTGATTTCACTTAACAGATTTTGCAACCACATGATCTCAGTGAGTACATCAGCAATTCCTCTAAATTCGGCTTCTGTTGCTTTGAGACATTGCTACTTGTTTTTTGCTGGCCCATGATATCAGGTTTTGTCCGAGGAAGATGCCAAAGCCATTTGTGGATTTTCGATCATCTACATCACTTCCCCAATCTGGGTCACAAAATCCATATATCCGAAAATCTGATGTGCTTCAAAATTACAACCCATGATTCAATGTTCCAGCCAAGTACCTGAGAATTCTCTTGACGGCTTTCTAGTGAGTTTCAAGAGGATTTTGGAGGAATTGAGCTTTTTTTGACAACATAGGTAATTTCAGATCTTGTGACAGTGGCATACTGGAGACCACCAACTATGGATCTGTACAGCATTGGATTGTTGAAGATGGTATCTCCAAAGGCAGAGAGTTTCAAATTTGAGGTCATAGGTGTAGGCATAGGCTTGACAGCACTCATATCAACTTTTTGTAATAGGTCTTTAATGTGTTTTATTTGGTGTACGGTGATGGTGCTAGAGGGGCTTCTCTTAACTTCAATGCCAAGAAGTAATGCATTTCACCAAGATCTTTGAGAGAGAAAGTGTTGTTGAGCTTTGACACAAGGGATGCAATTTCAGCCTCAGAGGTTCCTATGACAAGGATGTCATCCATGTAGACAAGGATATAAGTAGAGGAGGTTGGGGTGAACCTGATGAACAGAGACATATCAGATCTGGTGCTAGAGAACCCATATTTCTGGAGAGTGAAACTTAATTTTGTGAACCAAGCTCTTAGGATTTACTTGAGGCCATAGAGAGACCTCTGCAATTTGCAAACTTGTTGGGGATTTAAGGAAGTGAAGCATTCGGGTTGGACCGTATAGACATCTTCATGAAGATCGCCATTGAAAAAAGCGTTATTGAAATTATATTGGTGAATCCTCCACCCCTCCGAGATAGCTAAGCTCAGAACAACTCTTATAGTCGCAGGTCTTACAATTGGGCTGAAAATTTGATCATAATCCACTCCTTATTTTATATGGAAGCCCTTTGGCAACCAATCTCGCTTTGTATTTTTGTATAGTGCCATCAGGGTGTTTTTTTGACAAGAAACACCCATCTACAGCCTATTGGTACATGCTGGGAAGGAGCATCAACAAGTCTCTAGGTATGGTTCTTCATGAGAGTTGTATACTCTTCTTCCATGGCATGTTTCCACTGCGGACTGGCAAGAGTCTGTATAATCGACTTTGGCAACTGATCATTGAGTTCAGACGCAACAGTAGTGAAAACTCGAGGTTCAAAGATACCACTCTTGCATGCCATTGGTGTTTTCAACTGGATGGGAGGTAGACAGTATAGGTTGAGAAGGTAGTAGTGCTCCAGAGCCAATTACAACCTCTAAGGGGTTAGCTGAACCTGCACTTGGAAGAATATTAGTGGAACGAGAAACATATGCAGAAGATAATGAAGCAGATAGATCATTACTAGTATTGGAAGATTGAGTATGTATATTTATGTCTAGGGGTGAAATGGACCTGTGAAGGATGGGATATGTAGTGGGTGGGACTATTGTTGATGACTGTGGCTCAGATTGAGTGTGACTCGAGTTGTGAGTAGACATTGTGGGATACGAAAATTTAGACTCATGAAATAGGACATTTCTTGATATGTAGATTCTGTCAGAGGGAGCTAAACACTTATAACCTTTTTGGTTTTGGCCATAGCCTAAAAATACACATTTTGCATATTTGTGATTGAATTTGTGTTGGTTGTAGGGTCGCAATAGTGGATAGCAGGCACACCTGAAGACTTTGAGAAATTTGTAATCAAGAATTTGGTGAAAGATAATTTCTAAAGAAGATTTGTAGTTCAGGCTTGGTGAGGGGAGTCCATTAATGAGGTATGTAGCAGTTAGTGGTTTCATCCCAGAAAGAGATGGGTAGAGAGGCTTGGGTTAAGAGGGTGAGGACTGTTTTAGTTAAGTGTCGGTGCTTCTTCTTAGTAGTTCCATTTTGCTGAGAGGTGTATGGGCAGGTTAATCTATGAATGATGCCATTAGTAGTGAGAAAATTTGTGAAGGCTTTGGATATAAATTCACCCTCATTGTCTGTTTGTAGGGATTGAATTTTGTGATGGGTTTTGGTTTCGATGAGTGCTTTGTATTGACAGAAGGCTTGAAACGTTTGTGATTTGGTTTGCAAAAGGTAAGTGCAAGTGTACTTGCTGAAGGCATTTATGAAGCTAACATAGAATTTGGAGCCAGATTGGCTGTGTATTGGGGCTGGGTCCCATAGGTCAGAATAGACAAGTTGTAGAGGTTGGGTGTACACTGTGGTTGAGAGATTGAAGGGTAGTTGATGCATTTTGTTTGTGCAGTAGGCAGGACATAGGGAGGGGCTAGGATCTGGGTTTGAGGTTGTTATGTTTAGTTTGGACAATATGTGTTACGTGAATTTGTGGGAAGGATGACCAAGTCTGTAGTACCATAGGTTGGGTGAGGACTTTGTATTTTCTGTTTGGTGACTCAACATTACACTAGCTTGAGTTCTTTTGGAGATATATGCAAATTTGGTTTTGTTAGTGGTAGCTTCATTTAATTCGACAGCAGTAGAGTAGCATTTTGAACTGTCAACAGGATTAGTAGAATGACATTTTAATTTTGCAGAATAAGTAACAGAATGACATTTTATATTTACAGAATCAGTAACATGGCATTTTGCATTGAGGACTGTATCAGTACACATAGCATTATGACGAAGACAATTTCTTTTATTGAATGCAACTAAGTTTCCACTATCACATGTATCAACACACTTTTCATAGTTGGCATTTACTACATTTTTGTCACTGGATTCACTTATTGGTGGAGTCCTACAACTACTGTATATTAAATCTTTATTTCTAGGGACAATTTCATCCTTGCTGGAGCTTTTTATAGCCACATTTGCATTATATCGAACTGCAACATCTTGTGCTTTCTTTTCTTTTTCATTTATGCAAATTGATCTTGGGATTTGAACACCCTCAAATCTGTACAAATAATTTCAAAGCTTGCCTTGAAGAAGAATCTTCTTTGATTCCTGAAATTTTACATTGCATAGGTAAGGCCAAAATTCAAAGAATACACTATTGTCTAGTGCAAACTTTGCTACACTAATAAAGTTCTTTGATATGCTAGGGACATGTAACAAGTTCTGAATTTTAAAAGAGTGATTAGTCATGAATGAATGCATAATTGATCTTCCAATATTAGTAATGGTCATACCTTTTCTATTATCTCCTAGTACCTGTTCTGGACCATCATATTCTGATGCATTGATAAGATTCATTTGATCAAAGGTGATGTGATGGGAGGTTCCTGAATCTAGATACCAACCCTGATCTAGGATAGAAGTAAGGTAGGCTTGAGGGTTTGGACTTGCTCCTGGTTGTTGTGAGTGTTGGCCTTACTGCTGGTTGTGAAATGTTGCATTCGGTGGTGGAGGAGCATTGGATTGGTGAAGGTGTTAGTTCTGATAACATTGATCAACTCGATGATAGCACTGCCAAACTGTGTGACCCATTTTTTCGCAAAGCTGACATTGGAGTCTGCTTCCTTGCCACCAGGCTGATCTGCCTCCTCCTCAAAAGAACCGCCCTCGACCTCTTCTGCCACTGTAGTCTCAATTTTAACCTCTACCATAGTCTCAATTGTAACCTCCATATTCTGAGTTTTCACCTTCTTCTTTTTCCAAAGTAGGTTCCTTGTGCGCCAAATTTGCTTGTGGTAAGCTCAGGACCACTTTCTTGAACCTTTTGTTCGCTTCCTCTTGTGCAAGAAGTTGTGATTTGAATTCACTAAATGTGTGACGATCTTGAATTAACCATAGTGATAAAGGAACCAAATTCTTCATCTAAACCTTCTAGCACAGAATCTAGGTATTCTTTCCTGGACAGTGGTGCTCCAAGTGCAACAAGAGAATCAGTTACCTTATTTATTTTTGCGATGTATTCTAGAGTTGTTGAGCCTTGTTTCTTGGTTGACTTGAGCTGAGCTTTCAGCATCTTGATTCTAGATTTTATTCGTGCACTAGAGTGCTTCCAATACTTCTAGAATTTCATGTGCATAGCAGCATTCTACTACCTTGTTTACAAAGTTGCTGTTCATAGAGGAGGGCATTAGTATGCGAAATTGTTACTCAGGTTGTGAATTGTTGTTCGAAATTGATTCCCTGGCAATGGCACCAAAAACGGATGCACAGAACCATGGTCTAAACATATCTTCACAACTTCGCATAACTAACCAGCAAGTGCACTAGGTCGTCCAAGTAATAAACCTTACGTGAGTAAGGGTCGATCCCACGGAGATTGTTGGTATGAAGCAAGCTATGGTCACCTTGTAAATCTCAGTCAGGCGGATAATAATTGATTATGGAGTTTTCAAAAATAAATAATAAACTAAAGATAGAAATACTTATGTAATTCACTGGTGAGAATTTCAGATAAGCGCATAGAGATGCTTTCGTTCCTCTGAATCTCTACTTTCCCGCTGTCTTCATCCAATCAGTCTTACTCCTTTCCATGGCTGGCTTTATGCAAGGGCATCACTGTTGTCAGTGGCTACATCCCCTCCTCTTGTGAAAATGGTCCAAGATGCCCTGTCACGGCACGGCTAATCATCTGAGGTTCCCGATCATGCTGGAATAGGATTCACCCTCCTTTTGCGTCTGTCACTACGCCCAGCACTCGCGAGTTTGAAGCTCGTCACAGTCATTTAATCATTGAATCCTACTCGGAATACCATAGACAAGGTTTAGACTTTCCGGATTCTCTTGAATGCCGCCATCATTCTAGCTTACACCACGAAGATTCTGATTAAGAGATC
>NC_029791.2:115421168-115421356 GCF_000816755.2 Arachis ipaensis
GTTCTACCGTTCTACCACTGAGCTATAGATCCTTTACATAATTGTTTTACCACACCAAACTTAGAATGTTGCTCGCCCTCAAGCAAAAGAAGAAGGAATAGATGAAGAAGAAGATGTGGAAAGAAAAACTAGGATTATGAGGAGGGAAGGTGGGGATCCTGTGGGGTCCACAGATCCTGAGATGATTC
>NC_029791.2:115421507-115426045 GCF_000816755.2 Arachis ipaensis
TCCCTTCTTCATAGGCGTCCCATTACTCACAGGATTCCTCTCAGAAGTGTACATGAACTGGTTATTAGCAACCATATCAATAAGTTCTTGAGCTTCTGCAGGCGTTTTCTTTAGGTGAATGGATCCACCTGCAGAAGTGTCCAATGACATCTTTGATAGTACTTAGAATTCTTTAATGCTTAGACATAAAGAATTCAGGAATGCATATGAAAAACAAGAAAAGACACAAAATATGCAAATGCAAAGATCAAACAAGAAGACTTACCAAGAACAACTTGAAGATCATGAAGAACACTATGAATGCATGAAATTTTTGAAAAATGCAAAATGAATATGCAATTGACACCAAACTTACAATTTGACTCAAGACTCAAACAAGAACACAAAAATATTTTTTATTTTTATGATTTTCTAATTTTTTTGTATTTTTTCGAAAATGACAAGGTTTAGACTTTCCGGATTCTCTTGAATGCCACCATCATTCTAGCTTACACCACGAAGATTCTGATTAAGAGATCTAAGAGATAATCATTCAATCGAAGATAGAACAGAAGTGGTTGTCAGGCACGCGTTCATAGGGAATGATGATGATTGTCACGTTCATCTCATTCAGGTTGAAGTGCGAATGAATATCTTAGAAGCGAAATAAGATGAATTGAATAGAAAAACAGTAGTACTTTGCATTAATCTTTGAGGAACAGCAGAGCTCCACACCTTAATCTATGGAGTGCAGAAACTCTACCGTTGAAAAATACATAAGTGATAATGGAGTTCATTGGTCTCGGCCCCAAAGGGGAACTGGAGTAACCAAGACTAAGACCAAGACTGCGAATACAATGATAAAAAGTTCTATTTATAATAAAGAGTAAAGTATTGTTTTTGTCCCCAACGTTTGGGGTAAATTCTATTTGTGTCCCTAACGTTTAAATCGTCTTATTTGTATCCCTAATGTTTATAAAAGTGATTCAATATTATCCTGCTGTCAATTACACATCATGAACGCTTTAGTTTGAGTTTAAAAAATCTCTTCTTGAAATTAGAATACAAATGTTTAGGATAGAATCGATGATCTACTCCAAAAAATAGCTCATCAAATGTTGAAACTAATTCCTACAACATTTACATCATTCACTTTTCTAGGGACATAATTGAATCTAAACACAAATAGTGGGTATAATATTAAAATAGAATACATCCAGGTGAGACCTAATTGAGAATGAATACATCCAAGTGAAAATAATTAAAAAATATAATATGATTTGTTAGTATAATTGATACTAGGATAACATTGAATCACTTTTATAAACGTTAAGGATACAAATAGGACGATTTAAACGTTAGAGACACAAATAAGACTTACCCCAAACGTTGAGGACAAAAACGATACTTTACTCTATAATAAACTAGCTACTAGGGTTTACAGAAGTAAGTAATTGATGCATAAATCTACTTCCGGAGCCCACTTGGTGTGTGCTTGGGCTGAGCTTGAATGTTACACATGCAGAGGCTCTTTCTGGAGTTGAACGCCAAGTTGTAACGTATTTCTGGCGTTCAACTATGGTTTGTGACGTGTTTCTGGCGTTTAACTCCAGACAGCAGCGTAGAACTGGCGTTCAACGCCCATTTGCGTCATCTAAACTCGGCCAAAGTATGGACTATTATATATTGCTGGAAAGCCCTGGATGTATACTTTCCAACGCAATTGGAAGCGCGCCATTTTGAGTTTTGTAGCTCCAGAAAATCCACTTTGAGTGCAGGGAGGTCAGAATCCAACAGCATCAGCAGTCCTTCTTCAACCTCTGAATTTGATTTTTGCTCAAGTCCCTCAATTTCAACCAGAAAATCCTTGAAATCACAGAAAAACACACAAACTCATAGTAAAGTCCAGAAATGTGAATTTAACATAAAAACTAATGAAAACATCCCTAAAAGTAACTAGATTCTACTAAAAACATACTAAAAACAATGCCAAAAAGCGTATAAATTATCCGCTCATCAGGCATCCACTCTACAAGACATTCATCACATTGTTCCCAAATTTCGAATTCTTGAGACACATTACCTTGTTCTCGATCTGCTTCAGTGTTGAACATTTGTGAAATTGTGTTTCTGGTGAAATGACTCTGAAGTCTATTAGCTTTGACACACGATAGTGCTTGCTGTTTCCAAACCTTAAAATTGTCTTCATCTAACTTTATTATTGCTTGAAAGCTAGCAATTGCAGCTATTGTCGACATTGCAGCGTTGTTGATGGAAGTTGTGGGAATCGCGGAAGGAGTGGCCATGGATTAGAACTGCAGCTCTGAGGTTCAACTAGTTTCAAGAACAAACGAAGAGAGAGAGAGAAGAAAAAGCTGGAATAGAATGATGTGGATATTTTGTATTGAAGAAGTTGATATTACAAGTACAGTAGTATGTGTTTATATAGTGCAGAGTGATAACTAACTTTAACAGCAAGTAACTGAAAACTAATCCAACTGGCACAACTGTGCAACTAACTTAGCTAGCTTGGTCAATCATCCTAACACACAATTATTCATGCTCGCCAACTCATGAGTTTGAGCGAGTCCTGCTGAGTCTAGCCGAGTTTACTGAAGAACAAGTTTGTGTGCGAGTTAACTCCCGAGTTTGACAATAATGATAAAGAGTTTACGCATAGCAGGATTAAAAAGAAGGTATATTATCTCTTTTCCCGTCCTTTGTTTAAAGGAATTAACACGTGAGTAAGTTTATATTCGACTCTTTAACAACTCAATAAGATAATAAGTCTATAAATTTATTTTTTAATGGAGTTTTAACTTAAATTTGAGTTCATATATTAAATGTGTTGAATTAGTCTATTGACTTATTAGTTAATTTGATATTATATATAATATAAAAGGATAAGAATTAAAATTAAATAGAAGACAATTACTCTATTTTTTGTCCAATATTTGAATGGAATAAAAAAAAGACTTACGCAATCTCACTTGTAATAATTAATGACTTTTTTTTTTCATTTTAATTATATATTTTCGTTTCAACCGTGTTAATACCTTTTTCAGCTCTTATTATATATACAATTATACATTAATAATATATATTAATTATATTTCAGCTACTTGTTATATCACAAAATTATAAAATAAAACATCTAAATAAATTATAGAACCAAATAATAATAACACGTAAATTTGTCAACAAATTATAATTCAAATGACATAGTCTTTTCATACTCATCTAGAAGTTGCGAGTTCAAATTTCATTCCTAACTTAAAAAAAAAAAATAGCACGCAAATTTATCCGAAAGTAAATAAATAATAAACATACACCTTTATTCAAAATTCAAAAAACCAAAATCAATACAATAAAATCCTAACTAGCTACTATGTAATCCTTGTCTCGCTCGTGATGATCGGTGGTGCGTCTAGGTGTTGGTCGTGGTGGTAGTGGATCGTCGTCTATAAGTCCGCTAGCCATGATAGTAAAGTCCAAAAGAAAGAAAAAGAAAACTTTCGATGTCCACAAAGTATATATACGTACACACACATCCCATGGCTTTCAAGAGATGCTAAGCTCATTCTCAAGTCCAATAAAAATGGACCATTGACAAAGCCGTAGATTTTTCATCTTAGACCATCATGCATCAATGTTCTCTTAAATTCTAACGATCTCCTATAAATGTTGTGTGCACATAAAAGGTAGCTAGCTATCTAGCACATCACTGTAACCACTAACGCTAATAGTTAGTGAACCATACTATACTCTGTTAGTAAATATTATTAATTTTTATCAGTAATTAATTAATAATAAACTATTAAATAATGACAAAAAAAATACTAAAAATTATTGACTCTAAGAATTTTTAATAATTAATCCCATAAGCCAGCTGTCACTAACTAATTTTCCAAAATCAAACATATAGCAATGGAAGAATATACCCTGTATTCCATGAACAAGAGACAGCAACATCCACATAAATCACCAATCCAAATTTCTCGTTCATGTCTCCCCCACCCCCGCAACCTAGGATTATTCACCCACACCAAATTATCAAATCCTCTTAACCACTATATATACATATCCACAACCATAATGAATTAAACTATATCTAACTAACTAACTAACTCATCAAAGATGTCATCACTAGGGGTGCTTGAAGCACTGGACTCGGCGAGAACGCAATGGTACCATGTAACCGCCATACTGATCGCCGGAATGGGGTTCTTCACGGATGCCTACGACCTCTTCTGCATCTCCACCGTCTCCAAACTCCTGGGACGATTGTACTACTTCGACCCACATTCACCTAAACCAGGAAAGCTTCCAACAACGGTGAACAACTTTGTGATCGGGGTGGCGCTGTTTGGAACCCTCACAGGGCAGTTAGTGTTTGGTTGGTTGGGTGACAAGCTGGGGCGTAAGAAGGTGTACGGTATAACCCTCATCATTATGGTTTTCTGCGCCATCGGCTCCGGCCTCTCCTTCGGTCTTACCGCCAAGTCCGTCATGACCTCGCTCTGCTTCTTCAGGTACTTCAAAAAAAAAAATATATATAT
>NC_029791.2:115426053-115428523 GCF_000816755.2 Arachis ipaensis
TTATCAATTTTATTAAATTATTTAATAATTTTCGATTATCAACTTTACATAAAATTAATTATACTTGAATTTTCATTTAATTTAAATATAGACCTTTCAATATTTATATAAACAAATAAATTAGCTGATCACTATACAAATCAAAGATGATGATTGGTAAAGCATAGCTAAACCTTTAGAAATTTTGTACTAATTAATACCTCTAATGTAGGTTTTGGCTAGGGTTTGGCATAGGTGGAGACTATCCTCTTTCTGCGACGATAATGTCCGAATACGCCAACAAAAGGACACGTGGCGCTTTCATTGCGGCGGTGTTCGCCATGCAAGGCGTGGGGATCATTTGCGCCGGTCTAATATCGGTGATCATCTCGGCTCTCTTCTTGCACAACTACCCTGCTCCGTCGTACACCGCGAACCCCGCACTCTCGACGCAACCAGAAGGCGATTTTCTATGGCGTATCGTGCTCATGATCGGTGCAGTTCCCGCAATGCTAACGTTCTACTGGAGGATGAAGATGCCGGAAACCGGTCGCTACACGGCGTTGATCGAAGGGAACGCCAAGCAAGCCGCCACGGACATGGCTAGGGTTTTGGACATCGAAATTCTTGCAGAACAAGAAAAGATAGCTCAGTTCAAATCAATGAACCAATACCCTCTCTGGTCCAACGAGTTCTTTCGGAGACATGGCCGCCACCTCATCGGAACCATGAGCACGTGGTTCTTGCTGGACATAGCTTTCTACTCTCAGAACCTTACTCAGAAGGATATCTTCCCTGCCATGGGAATGATTCCCAATGACATCAACATGAACGCCATTGAAGAAGTTATGAAAACTTCACGCGCTATGTTCTTCATTGCTTTCTTCGGAACCTTCCCTGGCTACTGGTTCACCGTTATCTTCATTGAGAAGATAGGAAGATTCAAGATCCAACTCATGGGTTTCTTCATGATGTCGGTTTTCATGTTCATAATGGGTGTCAAGTACGAATACCTCAGAGAAGAGAGCAAGATTTTGTTTGCTCTTCTTTACGGATTGACGTTCTTCTTTGCGAATTTCGGACCCAACAGCACGACGTTCGTGCTGCCCGCCGAGCTTTTCCCCACGCGCGTGAGGTCCACGTGTCACGCGCTGAGCGCCGCGGCGGGGAAAGCCGGCGCAATGGTGGGATCATTCGGGATACAAAGTTATACAGTGAAGGGTGACTTGCATCAGATAAGTCGCGCCATGAAGATTCTGGCGCTGACAAACTTTTTGGGATTCTTGTGTACTTTCTTGGTCACCGAAACGAAGGGGCGGTCCTTGGAGGAGATCTCCGGCGAAGATGGTAGAGAGAGCGAGTTCACTCAGTCCACAATTATGACCATGGAAAATGGTGGTCGCAACGAAAAACAAACCGAGACGATGTGAAAATATATTGCATAATGAATTAGTATATATATGGTATTTGTATTCAATATTTTATGAGTGACAAAAAATAATCATGTTTTGTGTCACAGTTTGATTACAAATTATTGTGCGTAATTAATAATGTGTGCGATATGTAAAGGCACGAGATTGCCAAATAAGTGTGATGAACATTTTGTATACTTGTGTATAATCATGCCCTCTCTATTGGGAAAATTTATATAGAAGCTTATGACCTCCCCCTCTATGTTCTGAGGTAATGATTTTTCTGGCATTACAGCCTTTACCATAACATGTTGTTTATAGATCAAATTATTTTGTAGATTGAATTTGACTTGATTGTCTACGGTTTTATTGTGTGTGTTTGGGATAGAAGTTTTATATAAATGTATCACCATGTTATTAAATATTTTGATTTAAGTTCATTTCTTTTTAAGAGGTGGAATAAAATAACCCGGTTGAAGCGTAATGATCATACGTCTGTAATGCATTGTATGTCCCATAATAGGTCGCATTCTTCTACTCTTTACCGATAGTCGATGACTATTCATAGCTATTACCTTAACACCAAAAAAGAGTTCGACCCAATGCTTTATTTCTGTCCTAATTGGTCCCGATTCAACATTAGAAGTATATTGATTTTTCACCAAAAAAAATGCTAGGTAGACAAAAAAACCAGCCAGAATTTATCTTATTTAGCATTAATTAATTATCGCAACATTAATGAATGCTAAACAAGGCAAGTTATGGCTGTTTTTGGCTGATTTTCTTTGGTTACCAAACATTTCCGATTTATATATATGAGTGGCAGAGACAAGAGAGGATCTATTTAATATCCTTTTTCAATGTTAGTTCATCTCTAAGTTTCACTTTTGTGAAGAAAATCTTTTATGAGATTTGATTTTATGGTATAACAGTTTGCTATGCCTTTTAAAGGGTCCTTTTCCTACTTATGTGCCTCTTAAGAAACACATATTAAAAGAAAGGAAAATTAAGAACATATATATATATACAATCAACTAATATTAACTTCTACTCACATAAAATTATCTTCATATAAAATA
>NC_029791.2:115428545-115435370 GCF_000816755.2 Arachis ipaensis
ACTATCCAGCAGTTCACCTCTATCTATTCACATAAAAATAATTTCATATGAATAATCACCTTAATATTAAACTAATTTACGGTGTAAGGTGTCTTAAACTCTAACTTTTTTAAACCTTCAAAAATTAATTACTGTATGTTAATTATAATAAATAACTGTTAATCCTATTCAAACCCTCTATTCAGCTGTAATTTTTTTAGCTTGCCTGATCTCTTTGGACAATTTGACACTCTAGACAACATCTTAACATTATTTGGGCCAAGGCATATCTTAGATTAGGAAATTATTGAAGCACTACTTAAATAACTTGTAAGGAAATAATACCACTCATGGAGGCGAGGAGAATGACGAAGGTGATATAGATGAAAAAACCAGAAAAGTAATATTCAAAATTCAAATCATCACACTCAAAGTTGATAATGTTTCATTGTTTTCAAATGTTGATGCGTGTCTCCCACTTCAATGAAACTTTGATTCTTAGGTGTTCAATTGTTCATATGGTATAATAATAATAATAATAAATAAATAAATAAACGTATTTTTTGTATTAAAAGACAGCCCAAACCCAATAAACAAATTAAACGTCATACTTCTTTACATTTTTTAAGCTTTTGGAGAATCATTCTATATTTTTACTTTTTGGACTTAAATATCTAAACTAAAAAAAGGTTTTCCGAAACTCCCAATGGCTTGATATATGATTTAGGTCCAATTCTTTTGTTTTTTGTAATTATTGTACAGTACTAAGTTGAGTTCCTCATTTTGGTCTGGAGTTATCTCAACCCGTGAGCCCATTAAGGCTCAAAGAGGGCCTATACGGTGTACCTAAATTTCTTAAGGTTGGCCCACATACCAAGATTATAGGCCCAACAGTTGTAAATTCTATTGCCCAAAAAACAAAAAACAGCTGTAACCTCTTAATAACCAAAACTACATATCCTAAATAGTCTAATCAAGACCCCAAACAACAACAAGGTCTAATGATAATAGGACACGTTGAGCAAAGAAAAAATATTTCAACTCCTTCACAATATGTTCACAAATAAATTTCCGTGTACTTGAAAACCGGACCAGACCGGCCAGTTCAACCGGAAAAACCGAGAATCGGTTATCTAGCCGGTCCGGATAACGTAAAAAACTGCCTGACAAAAAATCGGTGAAAAAATCGGTCGAACCGGCAGTTAACCGACGAACTGGAAGAACCGTCCGATTTTTTGGCGATTTAGTGGTTTGCAACTTCAATGCCAAACGACGTCGTTTTGGCTAAAAAAAAAAAAAAACAAAGGCGTACGCGAACCTAACCCTCTCATCAGTCTCACTCACCCAAATCCCTAACCCACTACGGTGCTACAACCCTCTCTCTCTCAGCCAGGCGCCAGCAGCCCCCGCCTCCTCGTCTCGCTCTCAGCCAACAACAGCAGTCTCCGGCGACCCATCGTCCAGAAAGCTGACCACCATTCTTACCTTCCCTCTTCTCTTCTCGCCTCTCCTTTTCCCTTCGAACGCTTCTACCCCCACTCAGCTCTTGTCACTGCCACAGAGAGAAGCTGAATCTCTCTGCCCTGCATTGTTCCGCCGCTCGCGCCGTTCTCTGCGCCGCCGCGAGCTCAGTCGGCCACCACCAACTCTGGGCGGCACTACTTCTGCTCTTCTTCCCCTTTCCATTTTCCAGTCTGTCTCTGCTACATTCCAGGTCCCCTGCCTTATCCCTGCTTCCTGCTTTGTTTCTTTACTTTCTTTTATTAATTCTGTTATTAATTTTAGTTAGATTGCTGATTAATCATAATATAGAATTAAGAAATTGGTTCTTTTTTGTTTTCTTTCCTTCTTCTCTGATATTATCATTATTGTTTGGTTTTGGGATCTTTTCCAGTTTCTGCTCGTTGGCTGCCATAGTTTTTTGGGGCTCTATTCAGCTTTAGGAGAATACAGAAAGAAAAGAAAGCTACAAAAGTAAGAGTTTTTCCTCAGAAGAAAGATACCATACATACATTTAACAAGGTTTGTAAATATTTTAAACTAGCAGAACCTAGTGCAGTGAAATGGGTAGTGCTCCTTTATCAAGCTGGCCATGGGAGAATTTTGGATTATTCAAGGTATATTATATTATGTGATACATCTGTTATGTATATAGAATAAGTCTAACTACTTGTGTGTTTCCAATTTGATAAATACAGTATGTGTTATATGGTCCATTGTTGGGGAAAGTTGTGTATGAATGGTTGAATGGCGTGGAACTCTACTCCATGATCAGCTGCTGGAGCCTTCACTTGCTCATACTATGGATTCTAAGAGGAGGAGTTCATGTTCTGTGGAGTTCTTAATAATTCTATTTGTTAGAATAGATATATATATATGCTGTTAGGTAGCTAGGTTGTGGTGAGAGGATTCTAGGCCTGATAATTGCTCCGTTCTTGATTATCCAACATGGCTTAATACTGCTTGTTTGCTGAATGATGTTGGTGTGATCATTACTGTGTTGTTTCTGTTTCATGTGACCTGATTCTACCTGCTGCCCTACTGAACTATACTTGTGAAATTAAGTTTGATGTTGCCTCTGTACATGCAATCCATG
Organism: Arachis ipaensis; assembly: GCF_000816755.2. Taxonomy (NCBI): domain Eukaryota; kingdom Viridiplantae; phylum Streptophyta; class Magnoliopsida; order Fabales; family Fabaceae; genus Arachis; species Arachis ipaensis. Next base: position 115,431,121 of record NC_029791.2, read on the forward strand.
CTTTTCTCATGTTAATTGCAATTTTTGGATTCATGTGCTTATATTTTGCTGCTACTTGCTACCCAAATTTCTAGAAATTGCTGTTTTTAAACTTGTTACTTAAGAGTTGAACGTGGCACTTTTCAAATTCTTAATATCACTATATTTCTCTTCCTTAATGATCTATGAAGTTGTTTAGTTATAAACTTTGATGTTTGAAGTTGTTTGTGAACTTCTAATATTAAGTTATGGATAATTTATTATGTGAAATTTTAAATTTTATTAAATTAGAAATTATTGAATTTATATATTTAAAATTATTTTTAAATTTTTTAATAATTTTATTTAATATTTAATTAAACCGGTTGAACTCTGGTTGAACTCCGGTCGAACCAGTGAACCATTGAACCAGTGACCTCACCGGTTTATTGACCGGTCCGGTTCTCGCAACCTTGGGTATTACACTTTTATTGCAACGGATGATTTTTAAATATTAGTGTTAAAAATAAAAAGTAATCTAAAGAAAGTGATTGTGCATTATTGAATGTCAATAAAAAGGTACAATTTACAAGGGTATATATAGGTATTAAAAGAATTAAAGCAATAAAAGCACAAAATCTTACAACGAATATACAGATATGTTATATAAATATAAATGATACTAACTGATCTTAATTGATCCTAATTATATTCTAACATCTCCCTACAAACTCAAGTGGGAGTTAAAGATACCATCTTGAGTTTGGATATTAGAGTTCGAAAACAAGTAGGATGATGAGCCTTTGTGAAGATGTTTGCAATCTGATCCAAAGTTCCAACAGCTATGAGACGAACGGCATCAATAAGGAGACGTTTCCGAACAAAGTGACAATAAATCTCAATGTGTTTGGTGCATTAATGAAAAACATCATTATGGGTAAGCTGAATAGCACTACAATTGTCACAAAAAAATCAATCAGGGACGACTGAGGAGCACCCAAGTCTTTGAGAAGCCAACAAATGGAGACAACCTTAGCAATGGTGTCAGCGAGAGCACAGTATTCAACTTCTTTGCTTGAGCGAGCAGTGAACGTTTGCTTCTTGGCTCGCCAGAAAATAAAAGAGTTAAAAGAAACAAACAATAACCAGTAGTAGAACGACGATCAGTGGAATTACCAGCCCAATCAGCATCTGAGTATGCCTGAAGGGATAAAGATGAATGTGCAGAAAAATAAATTCCTTGAAACAAAGTGCCTTTGATGTAACGAAGAACGGCCGCATAGTGAGTGGAATGAGAAGCTGACAAGAACTGGCTAAGAACATGAATTGGATAGGGGATGTCTAGGTGTGTGGCAGTTAAGTAAATGAGACCTCAAACTAACTGTTGATAAAGAGTAGGATTATCCAAAATAATGCCATCCATAGGGTAAATCGAACATTAACCTCAAGGGGAGCAGACTCAGTGCGACTATCTGTAATCCTGGCGCGAGCAAGAAGATTTGAAGCATACTTATCTTGAGAGAGATAGATATCGTCTTCTATGGATATGACCTCTAAACCAAGAAAATAATTGAGAAAACCAATATCTTTCATCTCAAAAGTATGGTGAAGGGAGGCTTTGAGATCAGAGATACCATCAACATCATCTCTAGCAATGATCATGTCATCAACATACAAATATTGAAGAACAACTCCACGTTCACTTTTATGAATAAAGAGAGCATTCTTGTGAAGGCTGCAAGTGAAATCGAGATTGCATATAGTAGTGCTGAACTTGTCAAACCATTCACGAGGAGCCTGCTTAAGACCATAAAGTGCCTTACGAAAGAGACAGACTTTGTTAGAAGGACAAGGAATACCCGCAGGTGGTTTCATATAGACCTTCTTTTTCAAATTTTCATTAAGAAAAGCATTCTTCACATCCATCTAACTGAGAGACCATTTTTTGACCGCAGGAATGACAAGGAGAGTTCGAACAGATGTGAGACGAGGAACAGGAGTAAAAGTCTCTTCATAATCAATACCATACTCTTACTACATCCTTGAGCAACTAATCGTTTCTTATAACGGTCAATAGAACCATCAGAGCGAGTCTTGATCTTATATACCCATCTATTACTCACAACTGCTTTATCAGAAAGAGGATCAACCAAGTCCCAAGTGTGTGCTTGTTCAAGTACCTGGATTTCATCCTGCATTGCTTGCTACAAGCTTGGATTTGTGGAGGCTTTTCTGAATGACTTAGGTTCATGGTGATGAAGAATAGTAGAAAAACAATGATAATTAAGAAGATGAGAAGGTGGATTTCTTACCCTATAAGAACGAGTAGAAGGAGGAGGCCTGACAGCAAGAGCAGGAACATCGTTCGTTTGGAATCATTGGAAGATGAAAAAGGCGGAAGAGTAGGAGAATGTAGAGTTTGACTCGAGATAGAACCTGTAGAATCATCACTAGGAAAAAGATCAACATTGGGTTAGTGAAAAATGATGATTGAGTAAGAGGAATGGACTCAAATGAGGAGAACCTAGAAAACATGTGTTGCTCTCAGAATAAAACATGATGAGATATATGAATATGTCTAGAAAGAGGATCCCAACAATGATAACCTTTGTGTTCAGTGTCGTAACCAAGGAAACAATACATACGAGACCGAGGTTCAAGTTTACTATATTCATGAGGTTGAAGAAGAACAAAACAGACACAACAAAAAACTCGAAGAGAACTATAATCTGGAGAGGTATGATAAAGACGCTCAAAGGGAGTAATGTTACCAAGGACAAAAGAAGGAAGTCTATCGATAACATGAACAGTAGTAAGAACAGCTTCACCCCAAGTATGTTTAAGACATGAAGAAGAAATAAGCATTGCACGAACAGAGTCAAGAATATGACAGTGTTTGCCTTCAGCTCGTCCATTTTGTTGAGACATACTAGGGTAAGAAAACTCAGACAAAGTACCCTATTCTGCAAAAAAAGGTTAAAAGTTTGGAGACACGGTATTCCATAGCATTATCTCATCGAAAAACTTTGATAACCTTGGAAAATTGAGTTTTAATCATAGTGACAAAGTTAATATAAATCTGAGGTAGCTCATAGAGATTAGTCACCAAATAAACCCAAGTAAAGTGTGAATAATCATCAATGAAAATGACAAAGTATCGAGCCCCTTCCATAGGAGCGGTGGGAGCGGGACTCCAAACATTAGAGTGGATAAGATCAAAAGGAGAGCAACCAAGAGATGAATTATTGTAAAAAGACAAAGCAGGTTGTTTGGTAGTTTGACAAGAAATGCAATAAAAAAACTCATTATTAACCTGACCTAAAACACCTTGAGACACTAGACAATGCAATTTTTCTAAGGAGCTGTGGGCAGGAAGGTGATGCCACAAGTGAAGAGTAGATGGAGAAGAAGCAGCATAGAGATTTGACACAAGAGGAATATGAAGATTCTCAAGTTCAAACAACCTTCTGATCTTACGTCCAGTCCCGATGATTTGTCATGTTTGACGATCCTGTACATGACAACCAAAAATGAAAAAATTGAAATCAAAATCGAGATTAACAAGTTGACCAACAGAAATAAGATTAAAGTTTAATTTTAGAATATAATAAGTATCAACGAAATTAAGAGTTGACTGAGAAATAGAACCCTTGTGTGTCACGTGCAAGAAAGAACCATCAGCAGTATTGATAGAAGTTGCATTTGTAGTGGTAGATAAAGATGAGAAAAGATGACATAGAGGAGACATGTAATAAAAGCAACCAGAATCAAAATACCATTTAGAATTACCTGGAGGAGTTAAAAAAGCAGTAAGAGTATTACCAAAAAAGGAGAGAAGATGCTTAAGAAGAGACGTAATATTAGATAGAGAGACATGAGAAGGATTGACAAGAGCATAGTTGGTAGATTCAGTAGTAGCAGCAATAGCAGAAGTAGACACATTCTTGAAGAAGTTGGGACGAGAATGATACTTGAGTTTATCAGGACATGGTGCGCGAGTATGATAGGTAGTAATCAAATGTCCCAAGAGTTTGCAATAATGGCAGAACTGTTGTGGATAATTGTAGCTGGTGTGACATTCATGTTGGCATTTGCGACATTCAATAGAAGGACAGTCTGAGAAGAGGTTCCCAGAACGGTTACAGTTTCGACATAATTTATCCTTTCTGTTTGTGGCTGTAAAAACATCTAATTTTTCTATAATAGTAGATACAGCGATTAAAGAGAGGAGAAAAATTTGCAAATTCAGGATATAAAGCGAAAAAACGAAAGACAGAATCGAAAAGAGCTCA
>NC_029791.2:115435538-115438687 GCF_000816755.2 Arachis ipaensis
GCGTCAGCGCTAATGTGGCAAGGAGGTGGCACACACGGGTCGTGAAGCGCGTTGGGTCGACAGAGGCATGGGTCAAACAACAGATGTGTGGAGGTGTCGTGGCGTGACACGTGGCGCAATGCGGAGCCGTTGATCCAACAGCACTGGAGGCGTCTAGAGGGAGGAGAACCTCAAACAGATAGGGGACTTTAGGCGGCGCATCCGGCGACAATTCTGGAGACGTTAAAATCGTGACGATGAGACGAAGACGATGGTAACAGAAGTGACGAACCAAGGCATCAGAAAAAGATCGAAAAATAAGGACAAAGAACTGCTAAAGGAGACAAAACACACGAGCTAGGAACCCATTGTCGTTGAAAAAAGACAACCTAAGCTCTGGATTGTGTATTATTGGGTGTCAATAGAAAGGTACAATGTACAATGGTATATATAGGTGCTAGAAGAATCAAAGCAATAAAAGCACAAAATCCTATAATAGATACGCAAATATGATATATAAATATAGGTTTAATTACTCTGTTCGTCCCTATAGTTTTGCAAAATTTTTAATTAAGTCCCTATACTTTTTTTTCTTTTAATTGGTCCTTATACATTAATTTTTTTTTTCAATTAAGTCTCTGCCGTGAGTATAACGTTTAAGATAACGGAATATTTTATTTAAAAAATGAATATTCTTATGAATTATTTAGAATAGCTAGTTGAACATACATTTATTTATGTGAATTATTCTTCGGCTACTTTTTTTTTATTCTATCGGCCTTAAGCTTGCATTACAGTGACATATTCATATAATGTAAACTTAATTTTCATTTTTCTTGTTATATGCAGTCATCTTCCTTAACTACTCTCCAAAATTGTATATATGGCATTGATATTCAAAACTTTGATATGATCATATATGGTTGCATATATTTACTTTATGCAATAAATTGTTGGGACACCTGATGAATTGAAGTTTGCTCTCTCAGAATCCTTCTCGGCTCAAAATCGTCCGTTATCAATGTTATTATTGATCTCTATGCTAGTTCAGAAAGTGGGAGGCTGCAACACACAAGAACTGATTTTCAGATTTTAAATTTCAATAACACAAATTACATAGTCTTGTAGTTTTTTATTGTATACCATGATATGATAAATACACAAATTATATTCTATGAATCCACACAAATGTAAAATGTTACATTATCATAATGAATACTTGAAGGATGAAAACTGAATTTTATATATGCTTATTACTACTATTTCTATTTCATTTTATCTATTCTTTTTTTTAGGTTCTTAAGATAAGGTATTTTGAAAGTAAAAAAAAAAAAAGATATTTTTAGTACAATTTGTATATAAATAAGCAAAAAAATGATAGTGACAAAATAAAAAGGATTATAGGAATATTTTTCATATCTTAGAATCATTGAATATTTATAATTTCACCGAATTTTTAATTAAATTCGTATATTTTTTTTCTTTTTGAATTAGGTCCCTAAGAGTATAAAAGTAATTTCACAATTCACTAACATTTTTTTAACGTTTAACATTAATAGGGACTAAATTGAAAAAAAAATTAACGTATAAAAACTCAATTAAAAGAAAAAAAAATATAGAGACCTAATTGAAAATTTTGCGAAACTATAAAGACCAATAGATTAATTAAACCATAAATATAAATGATACTAACTAATCTTAATTGATCCTAATTATATTCTAACAATTAATATTCAATAAAGCTTAGATTACAACTAACCATTGTGTTAAAGTAAAAGTACTTTTGTAACTTATAAAAAGTAAAGTTACTTTAATTCTCATTCATTATGACTTTGAGAGGAAATTTTACGATATATATGCTCTATAAAATACAGGCATTTCATTCAGTTAATGTGTTTATATATAGATTATCAAATTTTTAATTTTTTTAATATCCTGTTTATCTAAGGAAAATTTAAAATTAATGTAATCATATTGAATACATCATAATGTATCCTGTATCTATATCAATATTGGTGCTTCATGGGTCATACTTATATTCTCAAAAAATGTGGGCCAACCATTGGAAACTGCTAAGTAATTGATGGAGTTTATACGTGATTGGAGAACAATGTCAACCATGCGATAGCTAGAATACTAGAAAGAAAGAATGTCGGAAAGTTTTCAACTTTTCCTTTTCCCACTTTTTGACTCTATTAAACCTTTTGAATTTTTATCATTATTATTCAGATTAAGATGTAGTAAAAGGCATAACATCCAATGCAAATAAGTAAAGAGATTTGAACACATAATTAGCCTCATCATACTCACCTAATAATAAGTCTAAACGCTTCTTTTCATTTCCCATTGGCTAGCTAGCTACATTGTTCATGCATGAAGAAAAAAATAATAATTAATTTTAACAAATCCTTTGATATGTTTAAAGATATGATTTTCATTAGACAGCAACAAATAAAACATTCCTTCCTAGCTTGTCCAACTTTTTATCATCATTCTCTCCTTTTTGTTTCGTTCTTGCCTCTAATTTGCTATATATTAACTTTTTCTTGTCGGTTAATCCTTCATAAACCTGAAAGGGACATGAAAGATTTTTGTGTATTGAAAAAGATAAAAGTGTTAGGTATTTGTTTAAGGATAAGCAAATTATAATTGGAGCCATACAACTTACACACCATACACATTTATCATTGTGTATAAAGTGGAAGAACTTTTTATTATATATATAAACAATAAGAAAATTAATTTTGTTCAACTAATGAATGAATACGAATCAAAATTTGTCGTATCACCATTATCATGTTTGCATCAAGTAGGGAAAAGATATTAAGACATTACACGTGTGAAGTTGTTGATTTAATTCACAAAATTTAAATTTTTTTATCAAGATCTTAGTATGTTCAAGTTGATTAAATAGCTAAAACAGTAAATAAAGTGACAGATTGGATGATTAAATATGGAACAAGAAATAATCTCAATCATATAATTTGGTCATAATCTAGTGATTTTTTTCAATAAATCATCAATTTTGATTTAAGATAAGTGTTTATTTTGGTCTTCTTTTTTGTTTAGACACTTAAAAAAATAGTATCTTAAATTTGATAGTGAATAAAATACAAAACAAGATGTAATTATTATGTTGAAATTTTAAAAATTAATTAAAAAAAAAAGTT
>NC_029791.2:115438724-115444545 GCF_000816755.2 Arachis ipaensis
AACTCTTACTTAAAAAGATTTATTTTTATAATAAATTATTTATTTAAAAATATTGTACAAATAGATCTTATTGAGGTATATAAGTAAGATTTGGAAATGATTACTGATAACAAGTTTACTAGTGACTAAATTATTCAAAAAATCTCTAAATCAACATAATTCAGTAGAATCATAGCTACAATGTACTAAATGCTTAAGAAAATACACACTTTGTATTAAAAAAAATGAATTTTATAATATCTCTTGGTTTAGTATCTGAAATGTCTAAATTACTTTTTTTAAAAAAAAGGTTAAGTATTTAAATTTTATTAAATATTAACTAATTATTTATTTTGATAATTTAAACACCATTTATAAGACACTATAGTAATTATCTTAAAAAAAATTAAAAGAAAAATTCGGTAAATTATCTAATATAATTAATTTTTGGGGCAGAATTTTTCATGTTGACAAGTGTACTATTCTTTGGTGATGACATGTGAGTCACACAGCGTATCATCATTGCCACGTAGATATCCATAGTAACTGATGGAATTGGAAGACAAAGAGAGTTGGGTGCGCAAGAACTCCATTTGCATTTCACGTGCTTCCCCTCCTTCTTGTCTTACATACCCATTTCAATCTCCCATCATATGTCATATGTCTTCCAAAACTTCTAATTTATATTATATTTTCGGCTTCTGTATGTTCCAAATTAAATTATTTCACAACTTTAATTTGTACTTATCAAAATAGCATTCCCCCATGGGATTTCACATGTTTCTGATTAAAGGATAGCAAAAAATTCAAATCTCCTTTGCCTTCATATTTGCTTCCTTCACTACTTATATGTTTTTTAAGTACTAGTTACTGATAAATTATATTTATTTGCGAATATATCGAAGTATAATAAATTTACGTGAATATAGTAGTACTTTTCTATGAATTAATAAACAGAAAATAATAAAACATATATTTAAATTATTTTTTTAAAATACATAAATAATAGAGACTTATTTAAAACGAGCATAACAAATTTTCTAGGATGACATGTGAAGTTGGTTGACACTTGACAGAGCTGATTTTGTGGGCCACAGGAATCATGTAAGTTGGGGGCCGGAAGATCTATCCGTACTATGTTGACACGTGGCAAGCTGACTGGAACACTGTTTATTGGATCTTATTGATAAATGATGATTGATGTGTTTGTGGACTAGGCATTCATAATGATTATGTTGGAGATCATCATCAACGGTTCTTGTGCGTTGGAATGGGATCTTACGGCTGTCATTAGAAAAGGTTTAGAGACCACCCAATACAACAAATGCTTTGTTTATGTCTTGGGCCTGGGCCTGGGCCTGGATAAAAAAATAATGTCTTTCTGTTTATATATTGTACACAACAAAAATAATTCAGCCACTATATATATGTAAATAAAAGATATATTATTTAATTTATTTTTATTGTGTATTTTATATTTTATAGAATTTAATTTTGATGCACTGACAGTGTAATACAGTCGTACTGGTGTAATCACATTCGTTCTTTTAGATGACTATTCACGTTATTAATGTAAAAAATAGTTACTTTTACTGATATGACATTATATAAGTAGATGTATATGTAAAACTATTTTACACTAACAGTACATTAAAATTAAATTTTATTTTATATAAATAAATAATTTAGTAACTAATTTTTTGTGTACAGGTAAGCATAATTTGATGTGTTAATATAAGGATGAATAATAGTAGGAGTGTTTTTAGGTGAGGGATAGCAAGATATATCTGAGAAGAGTACTATGTCGGTACGTTTTAGTTTGTAGATAATAGAAATGGTGTATTATTATTAAGCTTGAGCTACAAGTTATGGTGTAGAAGAAGAGAATCAGATGTTGTATTGAAAAGTGGGTAGTAGAAGAGGGGGACCAACATTGTCGGAGGATGCTGGCAATGTATGATGGGCGAAAACAAAGCCTCAACGTTAGTTGTTGTGTTCCCGAATTAAATTAATTTGAAAATACATATATAACCCCCACCCACCACACACACAACTAAAGGGGGAGATCATAGCCAGAAAAAGAATAGAGATAAGATAGAGATGCATTTTACTTCTCTGAATACGTGATTGATTATATTCTGCCACATTAGGCGTGAACACTTTGGCCTCAGCCTCAACATACACAAGTGGCTTCACGTGCCACCAAATGACCACTTTCAATTTCACTGACAATTGTAGATTGCTAATAAATACATTATAGGTCTACCATTATCATTTATCAACATGTATGTTCGTTATGTTGCTCATTTCTTGCTCCTTTTCTTTCCTTTCTTTTTTCTTTTTTTACTTTTGAAAATTGAAATTCAACCTTCTTCAGTACTTATCCGGTGACAAGAGGGAGTGGGGTAGTAATTACTTACATGAAAAAAGAATTCTTTTATAGGTTGGGTCAATTTGTAAAATAATATTGCTCTAGTAGTTTACTATATATAATGTAATTATATATAGTATTTTCTTCAAATCTAACAGATTAATTTTAATCGTTGGCAAATAAGTTACTGCATATAAAATGTTGAGATTTAAACCCTAACACTTGTTTATAAACAAACAAGTTAACTATACGAATAAGGTGAAAATTCAGGTGAAGTCGATTTTACGTGAAGTTGATACCCGAGAGCCGTTGAATGAAAATTTAATCAAATCAGTCAAATCATCTAACGGTTCTCAGGTATCAATTTCACGTGAAGTTGACTTTACCTGAGTTTCCACCTACAAATAACTCGAATTTATTAAGAAAATGTCCACAAAAGCTATTAATTGTGTACCAAAGAAAACAATAGAAAGTTCAAACACAAATTAAAGCTGTATGCTGTGTTCATTCATCATGTGTGCTATATAGATATATTACAATAAAATATGTATCTAATAAAGTTGTAAGTAATAACCATATCATTTTCTACTTTTTTTAGTATCTCTCTAGTTTCTACTACTACGAGAATCTATTGTCATTTCCAATCTGAATAAATACCGATGAAAACTCAGGTACAGTCGACTTCACGTAAAGTTGATAACTGAGACTGTTAGATAATTTGACTTATTTGACTAAATTTTTATCTAACGGCTTTCAACTATCAACTTCACGTGAAGTCAACTGCACCTGAGTTTTCACCATAAATACCTGTTTCTGCATGCCTCTACACAAGATCTGCATTCATGTTTCATCCAATATGATCAAATTTGGAAGAGACAACATTATATTATATCACTCATATTAGACTTAATTGAACCGACTATGATGATCTTTCTATATACACAAGCTGCAGGTGTTCATAATTACTACTAGCTAGAGCAATATATTATATGCAATTTGTTCTCACAAAACTAATTTATTACCAAAATGTCCTTTTTTTTTCTTTATACAGTTTTACAAGTAACCCACAAAAGGTAATAATTGCACCAATTAGCTACTTTTACAGAATAGTAGACCAAACCTTTGGAGATCGATCAGAGAAGCAGTTAAATGTTCAAAATCTGGTGAACACAAGAGTAAATTACATTGATGAAGTGGCTTCTAAAGTTATTCATTCATATATGGCGTGTGAAAAAGGAAAAGATAGCAAGAACCTTTGCCAAGCAAATCAATAGTTTGCATCATCTGCTAATAAAAATAGTAATAGTTGATTAACAAACTTGTCACAACTAACCTCTTGCAATCACCACGCAATAATTTCGATCAGGTTTTTTAATTACCCAACCATGCTTATTATTATGTACCATGACTTGTAGGGGTGTTCGCGGTGCGGTTTGATTCGGTTTTTGAAGGAAAAGCCATCCGATCCGATCGTTTAATTAAGTTGCGGTTTGATTTAGTTCGGTTTTTTTTTAAGGTCATCCGAACCAAACCAAACCAATTAAAATCGGTTTGGTTTAGTTTGGTTTGTTCGATTTTTCAATCAAATAAAAAAAATTCTACCATACTATTATGCAATGTCACAAGATTGAAATCAACAAGCCAAAATACACAATAGCTAACAAAGTCTTGATCTAATGAAATATAACGACAATAGAAGGCAACGCAGTCGGAGATCTGATGCTTTTTTATTCATTCGGAATAGGAACTGGAGGCAATCCAGTGTCGCCCATATTCTCACTTGAACTGACGTCAAACTACATAAACAAGCAATAACCATTAACCAGCAATAAACAAGCAATAAATAAAACAGAACAAAACTTGATAATCTGAACAAGCAATGAACAATTAAACCAGCAATAAAAAAGTAATAACCAGCAATATTCAAGCAATAACCAGCAATAAACAAAACAGAACAAAACTTGATAATGTGAACAAGCAACGAACAAATTGAACTTGGTAAATTAAACACTAAATAGAACAAAACTTGATAATCTCAAATTAAACCAGCAATGAACCAAACAAGCAATGAACAAGCAATAAACCATTATACCAACAAATTGAACTTGGCAATAAACAACAATAAACCAAACAATAAACAAACAATGAACCAGCAATAAACCAGCAATAAACCAAACAGAACAAAACTTCTTAATGTGAACAAGCAATGAACAAATTGAACTTGGCAAATTAAACACTAAACAGCAATACTATTATACCAACAAATTGAACACTCTGACTTGGCAAAAACAATATGAAACATACATGAAATGGTAAACATTACTTATAAACTATTTTGCCGTCTCACACTCTCACGAGTCACGTCTGGGTCTGGGGGGTGGGGTAGTTTTAATTTTAGGGTTTTGTTAAGAACCGGTTCGGTTCGGTTCGGTTAGGGTTTTGGTGGCAAGAACCGAAAACCGAACCGAACCGTAAAAAAACCGTAAAACATTACTTTTTTTTATTTTTTCGGTTTTCGATTATTTCGGTTTTCGGTTTTTTCGGTTTGATTCATCGGTTTAGTTCGGTCTGGATCGATTTTGAACACCCCTAATGACTTGGTTAACCTTATCAATTATTGTGTCTCTATAATTCATTCTAACATTTCTTAATTAACATTTTTTTTCGAGTAACTTGATTTAGTNTGAAGTTTTGGTGTTTATAAAACTTTTATGATTGTTCTAATTAAAACTATTTTTAGAAGTGACTACGTCAGTGAGTAAAATTCGTTTTTTATATAGAACAAGTAATTCAATTAAAAGGGAGAAAAAAAAACCAACAAACAAATTCATGTTTGTTAAATTTAGTAGTTAGGATATGAATTTGATTAGTACACTGTAGTTAAATTTCCTGCTTTCCGAATGTCCAGTAGTAATGCATTGAATTTTGAACGAAGGTGAAATTTTAAACATAAAAAACGTGCAAGATATATATCGATGTAAAAAATGCTACTTATACGTTAAAATTAGTCTTTAAAATCAGTTATAAATATATTTATATATAAATATTATCTATTTTAATTTATTTTTAATATATATTTATATTTTAATATGTATTTTATACTGATGGTTAATTTTAGTGTACATGTAACATAATGGATATATGTATTACGAATGATAATTCATGTGTGATGAATATATAGGAGTATGTTCGTTGTTGCCTTGTTGGTTTGGATTTCAATGCTTCATAAAAGGATGACATGGAACCAACAATGGAAGGTAAGTTTTACAGGCTTTGGCAGAAGGGTAATAAATTATGTCCAGATTATAAAATAGAGTCAAAAAATAAAAGAAAATTTTATAGGTTAGAAGTTTTTAATAGAGATTTTTATATAATTTCTGTTACTTATATACACATTTAACATTGAATTCTTTTTTGTGCAAATCTAGTAGTGAATGGTATACGGTACACCACATTTAGTTGGGTGCACCA
>NC_029791.2:115444713-115446560 GCF_000816755.2 Arachis ipaensis
TGCATATTCCTATGTCTAAAGCCAAGTATACATGAAAGTCGAATTTAAAAGAAAAAAAAAAAAGGTATATATGAAAGTGGTCACGTGGTGAAAACGACACGGGATATATTCCTCATAGGGAGCAAAAAAACTTTGTTTTTGTCCATTTATGAAAAAAAATGAAGCAAACAAATTGGTGACAGCTAATTCTGCAAAATTAATTTGCTTATTAAGCAGAGTATCAACACTGCAAATTTGGGGTAATTATGATCAGAATCGCCTTATTGTCATTATCTAGCTATATTTTCTGCCCAGCCACGTAGGATTTATAGAATGTCTCATTTTTATTTGGTTGGTGGATTATATATTTTCAGTGGAATAACTTGGCCAAAATCGCATATATAGAATGTCTATTATTATTATTATTATTATTATTATTATTATTATTATTATTATTAACAATAGCTTCAGCTTGAGGACAGGAATTTCTATAGAAATTTTTCCTAAGGTCGCCTCCGTGGCAAGCCCCAAGGAAACAAGACAGTAACACACAAGCTACGAGGAAAGATGTTGTCTTCATGATTATGCTCTTGATTATTTCACCTTAGCTTCTATGTGCAATATAGTACTATATTATTTGTAACTGAAGAATGGAATGTTGAACTACAATGTAGTTGCTCCTTTTTATAGGCATCTCATGTCAACTTTGAAATGCAATACCAGATAAGCATTATTCTATATACTATATCTTAATCTGTAGTTTAAATCGTTGCATGCATGTATTGTGGCTAGTTGCGTTAGGATAATAAGTACCTAATCACCTACCATTGAATAATGAAAATATATTAAAATAAAGAGTAAAGTATGTTTCTTTACCATGTTATTTGTGACTTTTTAGTTTATTTTTAATATTTGTTATTTATGTTAAAATTATTTTTTGATGTTAATTCTATTTAATATATTAGGGACAAACTTAAACGAAAATAGAAATAATTTTGATATAAATAAAAAGACGTTAGAGATAAAATTGAATAAATTAAAAATATTAGAGATAAAATTGAATGAGAACGTTAGATATATAATATTATCACTTTTATAAAAAATAAGTCACCATGATTAAAAATAATTTAGAGATTAAATATTTACTTCACATATTTTTTGTGGGATGGCTTGTGTTTTTATTTGGTTGTTGTGGTGTTCAGCTTTTAATAAATTTAAGAGTGTATGCAAAAGATTTTGTTCCTACCTATTGTAAAGTAAATTCTGACTACACTAGGAATAATTAGTCGGTGAATTAGTTTTCAGTGAGTGATGAATATTANCGTAAATATAATCATACTTAAAATTTATCCCCCACACACATATATAGTGATTTTAGTATGACTATTATGATAACTACAATATTATATCATAGTTATATTAGAATATATCATAGTTATATTAGAATTCACGTGTGTGTCTGTGTGTATATATATATCAGAATTTAATGAACGGAAAAAAGTGACCAAAAATATATGGCACAAATTTCTTTTGTGAGTGAGGAACGGGGAACGAGGAGAGAAAGAAAATAGTCAACGTTGAGAGTTTCAAACACGAAGGATGATAGAGGTTTCTACTTTCTAGTATGGCCACACACGTAGACAGAGTCATGTAATGCATGTTAGCTACAAGGGTGCAATTTATTCAACATATGGACCCCATTCTTTTGCAATTTCATTACTAATCTTAGGGCTGTGCATCACCTGGCCTAGTTTGAAGACTCGGCTCATAAACGAATATTTTAGAGATTCATTTAATGTAATTTTATCAGATCTAAAATCAAATAAAAATATTATAAATAAATTCAGTTATTACTTAGGATAGTTATT
>NC_029791.2:115446780-115447215 GCF_000816755.2 Arachis ipaensis
TATATTTTTTATAAATAAATATATCATAATTTTTTGACGTAAAATTTATCAATACTCAAATTTTATTAGTTTAGACTCGATTTTAGTGCGATATAAAAATAACGTAATTTCTTTAAATTTAAAATTGGATAAAAATCTTAAAAACTAATCCGATAATTATTTAGAGCTAAATTCGAATCAAAACAAATTTGACTTTCCTAATTAATCTCAACACCTTTTTCTAAAATGGAAAAAGCCTTCTGCTCTACCCAGGCCACCTTTTGTTTTTTAACTCATATATACATGGGGCAAATCTTT
The DNA here is from genome assembly GCF_000816755.2 of Arachis ipaensis. Classification (NCBI taxonomy): domain Eukaryota; kingdom Viridiplantae; phylum Streptophyta; class Magnoliopsida; order Fabales; family Fabaceae; genus Arachis; species Arachis ipaensis. The sequence continues at coordinate 115,447,078 of NC_029791.2, forward strand.
TCACTTCCCACTAAGATTTGAACACATTTATATCACCATCACCAAGCAAAATTGGTTTCAATTTTACACTTTTTTTTTTGTGTTGTTGAAATATAATTTTCATACATGATTGATAATTCTACACGACTACACGTGTTT
>NC_029791.2:115447654-115451700 GCF_000816755.2 Arachis ipaensis
GATAGTATTTATTTTTAAAGATGAGAACTGATATTGAGAGATTAAATTTTGTATTGTATTTAGTGATTAAAAATTAAAATTAAAATTGTAGTATTAAAATACAAAATTTAAGTACCATTAATATCTCCAAAAAAAAAACACAAAAGATTAAAATTTTTACGTTTTAATGTCAGTATCTCTTTGAAATACAGCCTAATAGAATTATTCTTGATGCATATTCAGATCAAACACTCTCTCATTGTTTCACTTTTCAAGTGTTAATGAATATCAAGAACTCACCTTGATCTCTATAGTACCCTTAATACCCATCAAGTTGAAAACACAATTATAGTACACAAATTAATGAAAACATATATAGATATTTCATCATCATAATTAAGGGTCAGGTGATGCTGTGGTGTATGTAACAGATGGGGATCGAGAGAGCGTGAGACTAATGATAACACCAATTTGAATATATTTGTGCCATGCATATATAAATGGAACAAATGGAAATCTAAAATTGCTTACATGTTGCGACATAATCATTCACCAAAGCTTATCTCAAATTTATTATTCTCTTTTTTTATGTGTGCTTGCGCGCACATGTGTCATGGAGTAATAGTCAAGCAATTAATTACTTTGAAGCTCAAAGTCTCTTAGAAAACATGGCCTCACTCACACCACGCACAACACTGTAGCCACGACCATAGCATATATATATGCGACCCCAACATAGTACAAATTAGATTAAATTAAAATCTAGATATGTTGCGTGCATAGGTTTATTGTGTGAAGAGGTCAAGGGGGAGGGAAGAGATTCCTATTTTTTTTTTTTTTTTCATAATATCTTTCAGTCCGACAGACTAAGAATTAATCTATCGCAGTACTGAGCTCTATTTAAGGGTTTGTTACTGGCCAATGAATTACTACATGAACAAAGCGGGATTCAAACCCCGACACTTGTTTAAGAGAACTAGTGAGCTAACCACTATACCAACCCAACTTAGTTAAGAGATCCTTAATTACTAGTTAGTTTGTTAGGGAGAAGTTGTGGGCTTGTGGCCATAAAATGCTTTAAAAAATAGTATAGAGCATGCATCATGTTCCAAGCATGCTTTTGCTTCTTATTATTATTATTGATGGATATTAATGAGTCAAAATATTATTTTTATATAACTAAAAATATTGACTAATATAAAATAAAAATGCTTATCTTTAAATTTTCCTTTTTTTCCCCCTAAACATCGTCCTGCTATGTACGTGCTCTATCCTAAGTTGAAATGATATGGAAAAAAATAATTATTAGGCGGAAATGCTAAGCGCACTTCGATCTCTTACACATACTATATATTAATTAATTAAATATTGGACAGAAATCCTTAGCATCAAAATACTTTAAAACAGAGAATTAATTAGTTCATGAATATCTCATTTTCTAATTTTTTGTAAACATATAATGTGACATGAATGAAATTTAGACTGAGAATGCATTATTAATTTTAGTTGGAAACTTACTTGCAGTTGATATTTTTAGATGATTGATACGTGTTATTATTTGGTTTGAAAAAAAATTAATTTATTTTATACAAATAGTTTTTTAAAAAAGAATAATTTGGATAGATCAAATAACTATCTTTACAAATTTTTTTAATTTTTTTTGCATATTATCTCTAAATCTCTAAATGATAAATTTAATATGTTCTTCATTATCCTTTTTGACCAATTTTTTTTAATTTATATTTTATTTTTATTTATTTAATTTTTATCAAATATATATATACAAATTGTTTGAAAAAGTAAAGTTTGGTATTGTGGAAAAAAACAAAACTCATGTTTTTTTGTCTGCATAGAAGTAACCAAAAAGGAAAAATTAGGAATAGAAAAGGAAAGAAGAAAAAAATTAGAATTCACATGGAAGGAAGAAATCGAATTTGCGATACGAATAAAAAATTATAAATAGTACCATCTGTCTCTATTTTTTTCTCTGTTTTCTATATTCATGAGGAGCTTTATTTTATTTTCAATGACTCAAATTTTCATTCGCTAAACACAGATTTAATTAAACTGTAAAAATATATTTAATTATAAATTTACAGTTAAATTAAATTTCATGATAATCAACCAATTAGCTTTTATATTAGTTATGAAAAATTGGAAAAAAAATAAATTTGAAAGGCCATAACAAAGAAGAAGAAAATAAAAATAATTATTTGATCTAATTTAAATTGATTTTTTTAATTAAACTATTAGTATAAAATAAACTAATTTTTTTTAAACTAAATAATAATAATCCAAAAACAAATCTGACTGCAAGTGAATTTTTGCCTTAATTTTAAAATTGAAGGTATTGTCCGCTTTAGAAGAAATCACAATATAGCAACACTCTTTACACGCACGAGTTATTGATTTTACATACACCTAAGGTATTCTCCACGAGTTATTGATTTATTATGTAGTTATTGATTTTACATACACACGCACGAGTTATTGATTTTACATACTATCGTGGGGAATAATAGATTGCTAGGAAGTCTGAGACTGTTTTAAAATTTAAATTCTTGGATCATTCATAAAGATTTTTTAAAATGGTAAAAGAGAAGTGGTGGGGCTAAGAAATTTTTCAAGTGTTGCGGATTTTTTCAACAAATCAATTAGAAGTTACAAGAATAGACTGAATTTGGTCTTTTAATTGTTGACGGCATTGCTAGATATGACTATGGAAAGATGTCTGTTTGTTTGATTAGCATTTATTTTTTTGTTTATTTGTTTTGTTTAGTTACTCCACTTTATTGTGTTGAGCTCTTTTTTAAAAAAAAAAGTTACTTACAACTTTATCAACCATTTAAATTGTCGTTGTTAAGTCACCAAAAAAAAATTTGTCGTTGTTAATTTTATCAATGATCGTGACCGTCGATAAAAATGACATTTTAAAATTTTTAATTTAACGTGTCCACTAAATTTACCAATGGCCTAAACATTAGTAAAATTCAATTAAATAAAACGTAGCATTTTAAGGCGTTGGTAATATAATTTATGGATGTCCTAACAGTTAGAAAAATGAATAACCTGAATAAAATATGTCAACCTCCTTCTTCCTTCTATTCTAATATTCTCTTTTTCTTTGTACACATTCTCTCTAGCCAAATTTTGCCGGGCCATTTTTTCATCGATTGGAATTCCGTTTGCTGTTTAGGAAATTACCATCGTGTTGGTGGTGAAAAGAGCTTCAATTTATTTGGTTTATCTTTTTTTTTATTTTTTGCAATTTTTCACACGTTTTTAACCTCCTTATTTTTTTGAATTTTTTGGTTAATTTAAAATAATGTTGACCAAAATTTAAAGTCTTATTGTTGCTAGTTTTGTTGTTACTGTTATTTTACTGTTAGAATTTGAAGGAGTCAATAAAATTTTATTGTTTTTAGGTATGTTATTAAAATTTATTAGTTTTAATGTTATGAAAATATAATTAAAATATTTTTATTATCAATTATGCATGTTTAGAATAGAATTTTAAACTCTAGAATAAATTTATAGTATTGGAGGGATAAGATAATTATGTATGGAGATATAAAATAATTACAATGACTAATTAGATTAACAAATTAAATTTTTTTTTAAATATTGACTATGTTAATGTTGTAAGTGTGAGAATAGTCTTAAATTAAAAAAAATAAAAAATTTATAAAATAAGAGACTTATTAACTTATTATCACAACATTTTAAATTGTAGTTAGTACCTAAAAAATATTCATTTTATCATTTTTTTTCTCTCTCCTCCCTTTTATTTTTTTGGTGACCCCACTTTAAGTAGCTTGCATGTTACTTTCATAGTTGCATTCATCTTTGCAACTTCGTGTCATGTCAATTGGATTCATCTTTACTTTCGTGTCGTATCAATTGAAATTGGAAGTAAATTCGAAGAAGGAAAATACAAAACATAGGATCCATCATTTTATCATTCTTTGGCCAGCTTGTTTTAGCTGACTTTACAGGTTGACCAAAAGGGTAAACGCTAGCTTATTACATAATATTCCAAAACTGCTTGTTAAAACTTTAATGGTGAA
>NC_029791.2:115451900-115457610 GCF_000816755.2 Arachis ipaensis
TATCTTAGAATTAAGGTAAAAAAAATTTTGATATGGAAACAAAATAAGTGATATATTTTAATATGGTAATTTTTTGTGTTTTTTAAAATTATGGGAGTACACAAATCGGACCCTCCGATTTGTGTTGAAAAAGTTGAAAAAAATTCATAGTACACAAATCGGAGGGTCCGATTTGTATTAAAAAATTGAAAAAACTCAGAGTACACAACTCGGACCATGCGAATTCTTTGGTCATGAAATTTTGCTTCACAAATCGCATGGTCCGATTTGCAGCTGATGGAATTTGAAATCTGAATCATGGAATTCGGACCCTCCGTTTTGTTTGTTCTGGATAATTTTTTTTTACATTTTGAGGGACACAACTCGCATGGTCCGAGTTCTGCTTGCTCTGATCCCACAACGAGGTAAAGCACCCCTCCACCCCATACGCGAGTTCAACACTTCTTTTGGTTCCATATTCAAATTAAAAACTCTAGAATTAAGCAGCAAGTAATAAAAGTAAAATAATATAGACAATTCTATTAGATCTGTTATACATATATGTCTTTTTGTCTTACAAGTCATATAAGTTGGTTCAAACCTAACAAAAAGGACTCTCACCCATACGAGCGTGTTAACACGTGCGTGATGAGTGAATTCTTTGGTGGTATAGAATTTCCTCAAATGAATGAATTCTCGTTGCAAGTATAGTTCTACACCAACAAACAATCCTCCCAATAAAAAATTTGGTTTTGTCACAAGTACAAACCCCGATGAAAATTAACCAAAGTATTTAGACTCCGGGTTGTCTCACAATGAATTGCAATGAAGTGATCAATTATTGGTGGGTTTGGTTTTATGTTTTGGCAAGAAAATAAATGGCAAGAAAATATAAAAGCAAGAAAGTAAACAACAAGAACTAATAAAATAAAGAAAAGAACTCTTGGCTAGACATAGGTAATTGAGATCACCATCCTTGTCTACAAACCAAATATTGATAATTAGAGGAACCAAGCTCATTAAGTCTACTTCCAAAAGCCTTAAGTACGTAATATCTACTCCTAGACTTGAAGTACGTCAAATAGCTTTGACCACATCAACCCATGAGTTCCAACCTATCAAGTAGTGGGTTAGTGTCAATGGGTATCAAATTGATCACCAAGGGTTCTCAAATCACCAATTCAATGAGACCCAATAATTCAAGGTCACTCAATCCCCTTAGCCTAGGCCAAGAGTAAAAACAACTACTCAAAAATTAATGAAAGTATTTTATCAAACACCTAGTGTGCAAGAAAAGTAAACATCACAAAATGCAAGAATTAATGAAACCCATAACTACCACAAGTAAGAAATCAATAATAACAACTAAGATAAGCAATAAAAGAGCATGGAAATATAAAATTGTATTAGAGAAAATTAAGATCCAACAATGGTTCATCAACATAAAAGAGAGTAAAACAAGAAATCAACAAGAGAAATTAAGAAGATTAAGACAATAGAACACTAAAATATGAAGAGAATTGAAATCAAAACAAGAATTAAAAGAGAAAATTGAGAGTGATTAACCTAACTTTACCCTAATTTCTATCCTAAATCTACAGAGAGGAGAGAGCCTCTCTCTCTAGAATTCTACCCTAAAATATGATGAAAACTAAACTATGACTACTTGGTTCCTTCCCCCCTTCAATCCTTGAGTTCAATAGCATAAGAAATGAGTTAGATTGGGCCCAAAATGAGCTACAAATCGCTGGCCACGATTTCACTTTAGTGAATCATGCTGCTCCATCGGTGCGTACACATACAGTACGCGTACGCATCCCTAAACGCAAAGCAACTATGACAAATTTTATATTATTTTAAAGCCCCAGATGTTAGCTTTCCAACGCAACTAAAACTGCCTCATTTGGACCTCTGTAGCTCAAGTTATGATCGATTGAGTGCGAAGAGGTCAGCCTTGACAGCTTTGCGGTTCCTTCATTTCTTCATGAGTTCTCCCACTTTGCATACTTTTCTCCTCACTTCTTCCATCCAATACTTGCCTTATGAACCTGAAATCACTCAACAAACACATCAAGGCATCGAATGGAATTTAGGTGAGTTAAAATCACCAATTTAAGGGCCTAAAAAGAATGTTTTCACATTTAAGCACAAATCAAGGGAGAATTGCAAAACCATGCTATTTCATTGAATAAATATGGGAAAAGGTGATAAAATTTCCCCAAATTAAGCACAAGATAAACCACAAAATCGGGGTTTATCAGTGCGCTACTCAACAGTTTTCATAGCGCGCTCACTCACTATTATGAAAGGCGCTTCTTCTTCTTCCTCGATCAAAACTACCACAACCGTCAAGATTCAAATAAACCACATTCGAAAACTCTAAAGAAACTGTCAAAATCGTCGCCAACACTCGAGAAAATCAATAAGAAAACTTTAAAAACACCAAAAAAAGAGAAGAAAGATTATTCAAGGTACCGTTTCACTAATCTTCGAGGTTTTTTACTTTTCTCTTTCTCATTTCGAACGCGAAACACTATATCATCGTATTTCTGTTTATTAAGTAGATTCATTATGTGTTCCTGGTTTAAAGTAAATTTTATTATTCTCGTCAAACTATTCAAGTCGGTGATAACTGTTTTACGTACTCTTTCGTGAATGGTTTAACGTATTTTTTTCATCTGTTTTTGTGCATGTTTGCATGTTTGGAAGTGAATTTGTATACATATAAACATTCGACTGTATTTCAAGTGAACTCATATTTGGGTGTATATAACTGGTATTTGGGTATATATCAATCGAATTCGAGTGTGACAGCTACTTCTAGTGTCATTTTCTGCATGTTTATTTGCTTAAATATCAGTTTGAACTCATAAAATGTCATATAATCCAAAAAATAATACAGGTGTATGTGACTGGTATTTGACTATATATCACGTGTATTCAAGTATAACTGATGCTGTTGTGCTTGTGCTTGCGCTTGTAGTGTCATTGTATGCATGTTTGGTTGACTTGAATATTATTTTGAACTCATATAATGTCCTATAATCCAAGAAATAATAAATGTGTATATTACTGGTATTTGGGTGTATGTGGCTGGTATTTAGGTGTATGTGACTGGTATTTGGGTGTATATTAGTCAAATTCGAGTGTAACTGGTGATTATTTTTATCTATTAATAATATTTTTTATTCCTTACAGTAAAAATAGCAAGTAAGAACCCAACAGAAAAAAATACAATGTAAGCACATATATCTTAGACCAACTCAATTTTTTCTTCTATAAATATAACTTATTTAAATGATTCTCATTTGGTTTGTTTACAGCAAACCAAGGATTTGAGATACTCTACAAAACTATTGAATGAAATGTTTCAAAACATGAGCACAGGAAAGAAGGCCATCATCCAGAAATTAGGATTTGATGGTTTGATGCACATTCTTCCGATAAATGTGCCACATAAACTCTTGAAGGAGTTGGCATATCCTGGCACGATGCATTGACCATTAAACCCAAAAAAATAGGAGCTGCCCTTGGCCTGAATGCATTAGGTAACTGATTACATGAAACCTTTATAGTTGCATTCTTTGTAATCTATTCTTTTAATATATTCTTCTGATTTCATGTAACCAAAAAATAAATTGAGGTGTATATGACTGGTATTTGAGTGTATTTCAAGTGATTTGGAGTGTAATTAGTGATCTTTTTTGCTGCATATGTAGGGGAGCTATTTTCCAAAAAAGCTAATTTTAAAGAGTTATCTGAGGAAAATAAAGAACTTTATAAAAGGTTCCAAGGGAAAACATTGAAGAATCTGATTGATGAGATGATGGATATTGGTGTTGACACTTATCAAGATTGTCTAATGTTCAAGAGGATTTTCATCATCTATATTCAAATAGCATTCTTGTTGCCGACTACTATAAACAAAGTATTTCCTGTCCACAGGCCTCCAATTTTTCGACTGGACAATATAAGAGAGTGGAACTGGAGTAGCCATGTCCTCGATTTCATCATCAAGGGCATATGCCAGTACCACTTGAAAAAGAAAAAATCTATTGATAGTTGCCTCTATACCTTGATGATTGTATATTTTCATGAAACAAAACATAGAAACAAGAAAGCAGATGTAATTCCTGGACCATCCTGGGTGATGCATTGGGATAGGGAGCTACTGGTTCAGAGGATCAAAACTGAAATTAACAGTCATATCGTAACTCAACAGAATACTATCTCTAATTTGGATGTATTTGATTTATGTAGATAGTGTAAACTAATGTTTTAACTGCTTTAGGGTATCGTCAAGAGGGCAGAACTGAAAAAGAATTTGAAGAAAATGAAAAAGGAAGAAAAGAAAGAAAAGAAAGAAAAAAAAAAGAAAAAGACAAAAAAGAAGAAGGAAAGTTCATCGAAAAGTGATTTATCGGAGAGTGATATTTCTATTTCCTCTGAGTCTGATTCTGAACAAGACTCAAAAGTACCAACAAAAACAAGAAAACAAACAACCTGAACAGTAAAAAAGTAAGTTATATTTTTGGGTGTATTTTGTCATTTTAAGAATGTTTTTTGCTAATACTTGTTTGCTGTCCAGAATGGTATCCAGAAAGAAAAAGCAGATTGTAGAGGATTCCTCTTGAAAAAGTGAAAGCGGATCTGATGATGAGTAAGATTCTGAAATTGTCATTGCATTACTATATTTTAGGTTTATATCTAAATTTTATATATCAACAGAGTGTTTCTCATTTATTGTTAGATGTGAAGAATCAGAACCAATAATAAAAAAATCAAAGAAAAAAGTTCAGACTCCACCAAAAAAGTATACACTGCTTTTGGGGGTATTTTATCGTCAATTTTATTGTGTTTGTGTGATTGATACTTCTTTGATTTCGAGGACGCAATCCATAAAAATAAAGCACATTATTGAGCATTCATTTTCTGAACAACAAATTAAATCCTATGATGTGTAAGATGCGTTGTAAAGCTATCTTACTCTTTTTCATCAAAATTTTATTTGTTAATATATTCTTTTGTATGTACTATCAGAACTGATGTCAAAACTGAAGAAATACAAGAGTTTTTTAGAGAATCAAAAAAGAAAAAAACAAATGAAAAGGCTACACAAGGATATGTTGAATTTGGGTGTATATTGCCAATTTTAAAGTGTTTGTGTTGTTGATGATTGTTTTTGCTTTTCGAGGATAAAGGAAAAAAGGGCAGACATATCGAAAGCTAGGATCCATCCCCTTGACGAAAGCTCATTATGATTCATCCGAAACATAAGATCCTTTATTTGATAGAATTTCGTAGATTCTGATGTAATTAAATAGTGTACTTTTTTTGAATGATGTTTATTTTGTCCTTAGAATGCCAGAGATGAACTTGGAAAGTGAAAATGATCATGTGTTTCAAACACAGATGGATCAAAGCAGTGTAAACAAACCCAGTGATAGCATGTAATTTTTGTTTCTATTGTCATTTGCTTAATTCTTGTGTTACCATTTTTCGCTTTTGATTCTGTATGTATTTTTTTTAGGAAAAAAAGCCCTTTAATATTTTATTCAAGAAAAAAAAAAGCAAGAAAAAAAATCTGCAACTATGTAAGTTCTCATAAAACAGATGCTATATTTCTATTCAATGCTTGAGTTGTATTCTGACATTATATCAGTCGATTTCAGGTTGGGTGTAGAAGAGAAATCATTCAACGACCCAGCTCAACAAAAAATGTTTGTTGTTC
>NC_029791.2:115457696-115458282 GCF_000816755.2 Arachis ipaensis
AAATTCCAAATTTCTAATCTTCTATTTTATGAGAATTTGTTAACTTTTTATTGTTGTTTGGTTAGAGTTCCGCTTCAAGTATGTCTACCTCCGTCAGAGATGAGAGCATCAAGCCCTCTGCAGAGTAAACCAACCCCTCCAAAGTCTCCGAGTGAGAAAATTAGAGAAGAAACAATTAAAGGATAAGGAATAATATTTGGTTACATGTGTTCTATATATAGGTGTATTTGGTTCTTATTTGGGTGTATCTCTTGTGAATTAAGATGGATTTGATTTTTTTCTTATTTAAAACCTTTTCTTTAACCGTGCAGCACTCTACAACCCCATTAACCTGCTGATGGCACACCCACAGAGCCAGCAGCTCCTTCTAAAAAAATATAAGTTATACACAATATAACTCTCTTTCGATATCATTCGTCTATTCTTATTCTTATAATATTTTAAATGTCAACATGCAGTCAACCAGCCCCTCAAGCCACTGCTGCATTGATGATGATGGCCAGGGCAGTATCCTTTGTACCGAAAGATATCCCTGCACCATCATTCAGCCTTGGCTTTATTGATTCGAGTCAGGAAGAGACACTAA
>NC_029791.2:115458437-115476412 GCF_000816755.2 Arachis ipaensis
AAGTTGCGAACACTGGGGTTGCGGCGGTCTTGACTTTTGCAGAGGATAGAAGTCTCCCGCTTCAAAAGGTGTAGCCTACCGACCACTTTTTTAAAAAATTGGAAACTCCTGCGAGGAGGAGAGAATTGCTGAGTGACCTAAAAGAAAAGTGCTTCCTCTGAGCCACAAATATAAAGACCAATGAGGATGGAAGCACTAATAAGTGGGAGCCACTATGCATCCTCAATGCTCAACAATCGATGCAGATGTCAAAAATTCACTTCGCGTCTTTAAAAGCTGGTACACATGTTGAAGCTAAGGTAATCTTAGAATAAGATTAATGATTTTATTATGAGTTGTGACTGCAATATTGATGTAATTAATTTGGGTTTTTTGTTTTTCTAGATTGTGACTGACGTGTGTGTAATTCTCAGCAAATAAAGAATTAAAAGATTTGAAGAACAAGTTTACTGTCTCCCCCTAGTATTGTGGTAAGGTGTATTGAACTCAATTTTGGGTGCATTTATGTAATGTATTGGGTGTAGTAACTATTTCTTTCGGTGTTATACAAATTCTACAGAATATGGCTACTGAGAATCATGCCGGCGGCGAGTTCTTACATACAAAATCACAAAAGCCCTTTGACATTGAAGACTACAAAATATTCATCCCTTTTTTGGACCTCAAAAAATTGGCATCTCATCCATTTGTAAGTTTTCGTTTCTAAAACTTCTTATCATAATTCTTTTATTATGTGCCAATTAAATTAAAACACTATTCGATCTAGCCAAACTTCAGATATTTACACTTGTTTGCTACGCGGATTATTGGTGGATATGAATGGCTGATGTTAGAAACAAAAAAATTTCGTATCCTTAACCCATTTTACAAGAAGTGTCCCTCACCAGAAAGAATGAAAATTAATATATTTGTTGTAAGTTAATTCTGTTTTCTCTATAAATTTTTTGGTTTCAGTCTGTTATTAGCAATATAAAAATAGGGTGTAGTGCTGTTTAAAATAAGATGCTATGGGATCCTTTGGGTGTAATTAGGTTTCAAATGTAGTCTTTCTTATATTTTGCTTTGTTTTTTGTTTTTAGGGGTATATGATTTCTAGAATGAGGGTATATGCCGGGGGGAACCTCTCAGAAAAGATGATGATCAAATTGAACCGCCATATATCAACATTGCGGGCCAGAAAATGAGGTATAAATCTTTCTCTCTGAAAATTTTGTGCTTTCTCTTACTGTCCTATTTTATTTTGCTAATGTATTTTTTGTTTTCAGCTTCGATTGTGCGATTTATGTAATGAAATGGCTCGAGATAATCGAGTCAAAAAACATTAAAAAGGAGAAATATCACTGGGAGAATCAGACACAGGTAATTGTGTTTAAAAATATATAGCTCTATATTACTTTACTAAATTGATGAAGTTCAATAAAAAAAAGTCTTTAAACTGTAGGCAGACCACTTCAGATTTGAATACGCTTTGCGGATTCTGTTTGATGAGATGAATCAAGATAGAGATAAAGTTATTAAGAAAAGCGAAGCAATAAAATTGTCCAAGCCGTCTGCAGTATTGTTAAGTCCATATTGTCAAATAGATTCAGATGATATTGACAGTGATTAGTTTGAATATTGTGTAGTTTGTGAATAATTTGAATACTTTTTGTATATTTTGTGAATATTTAATCTAAACTTATTATAAATTTTGTTTGCATAAATAAACTTCTATGAAGCTGTCTCTGCTATATTCAAAAGCGGTCAATTACAGGTTCAAAAAAACGGAGTTCAGTAAAATAATATTCTTTTATACTGTAGGCGGAGGTGGACCACTTTAGAGTTGAATATGCTTCACGGATTTTGTTTTATGAGATGAATCAAGATAGAGATACAGCGATCAAGGAAAGCAAAGTAATAAGATTGTTTAAGCCATCTGCAGTATTATTGAGTCCATATTATCAAATAGATTCAGATGATATTAACAATGATTAGTTTGAATGGTGTATAGGCTTAGAATAGTTTGAACACCTTTTGTAAAGTTTATGTATATTTAATCTAATTTTGTTATAAATTGTTTTTGCATAAATAAACTGTTTGTGCTGCATTCAAAAGCTGTCAATTACAGGTTAAAAAAATCAAGGAAAACAATACCAAACATACTATTACGCCGAATTACTTTCATAATACACCCAAAAATAATCGGAATACATCCAAATTGCGTGCTTATGGGAATTCAGAAATTTAAATCAAAAACAAGAGAATGCAGAATACACCAAGAAAGATTCATCGGTACACCAAAATACTGTCACTCTACACCCCAAAACCTATTTGGTGCTACTGGATCTCTAAACTGATAATTCATAATATAGCCACGATATTGGTTAGAATTTGATTGCACCACTGATGGGCCATCAAAAAGTTCAACTGGAAAAAATAAACTTACATATTAGCAAAACTATTAACAAAAATAAACTCAATTATCCACTGTTTAAAGAACATCACTTTTACCTCTCTTAGAGATTTCATTTTCTTTTTCTTTGAAGCATTTGTAATCTGTTTTTTCATCTTTGAACTTAGTCTATTTTTGTGACGTCCTCTTGTTCTCACCCGTGGAGGGCTTTGAAGCTCGTTATAGCTTCCAAGTTAGCATCTTCGTGAGATAACGAACATGTCTTCTTGCTTTGGCTTTGAGTTCTTGCATCTCAAACATGACATTATCGTAAGAGCGTGCAAAATCGCAGTGAGCTCCTCAAATTCTGATGTAAATTTACATATATTATGCGAACGACACACCAATTCGTCAAATCTCTTGCTTCTTGGCTCCAACAGAGGCTCGTCGTGGCTGCTCTTGATGTGTGTGTGTCTTCTCTTTACGTTCTTGCTCCATCGTTCTAATACGTATCTCGATGACACTTTATTTACTCGTTCAAAGCTTAACCCTCTTTTACCGTGACGGCACAATATCCTTCTTGACTCGAATAATAAGCACTGGCATTTAACTTCGGCTGTTACCGCGTCGTATGTAACTGCAAACTTGTTGAATGTTGAGTTGGAAACTTGTTCTACAACTTCGTATACCATATTGCTTAGAGCGGAGTACTTTGATCTTGTGATGCAATTCACCTTTCCTATGAATTGTGCTTGGACTTCCCTGAACTTATCGTGAGTACAAACATGTTGAAACTGAGCTTCTATTGAAGTTTTTGTTGCACACAGTATGATTGTATGAAAATCTGCAGCATCTGATTCTCTCTCTCTCTTTTTTCTCCCTGCTTCCTAGGCAATTGTCGTGTTATTTGACAAATTGGATAAGTGAGTAAAGTTGTTCCGCGTAATGAACTTGTTAAAAAAAGCATGCATACTCTTGCTCCTTTGTGTGCTTCTCATCTCGGCCCAGAAGTAGTGATCAACATAAACTCGAATCCATATATGACTATCTTCGAAAAGCTCTGCAAAAAATACCTAAATCAGAACAAGGATACACCCAAAAATTAGCAATGTACACCTCTGCTACAGAATTAAAAAAAAAACATTACATGAAAGTCACTTGTTGTCCCCAAGACCGTACTTCATCAGAACATCATTCTAATTCCTATCGAATATATCTTTCGTAAGAGAGTTTTAAACAACATGGCTCATCTCTTGTTCGATTTCTTGGTGTCTCTTATAGCCGTTTAATTTGCTTGGAATCTTCTTCATGATGTGCTAAATACACCATCGGTAAATCGTTGTGGGCATACAAGCCTTGATGGCCATTTGCATCGATACACATTGATCGGTGAGAATGCCTTTTAGAACATTTTCTCCCATGTGATGAAGCCAACATTCGAATAACCATTTGAACGATTGAGTATCCTCATTTTTCATCAAAGCGCATCCGAGAAGTGTTGACTGACCGTGGTGATGTACCCCGAAAAAAGAAACAAATATCAAATTATACCTTAATAATACGAAAGAGAAAAAAATAGTTAAATCCGCTGAAATAATCTCTCTCTACACCCAAAAATATGCAATGTACACCTCTGCTACAGATTTAAAAAATAACATTACCTGAACAGCATAAACCAGAATGGAATATTACCTATTTGTATTGTAGGTGGTATCGAATGAAATAACATCTCCAAAATACTTATAGAGTCACAGGCATCCCTGATCCTTGCGTCCGCCCAAAAGGCAATCTTAATCGACTGATCGACCTCGAGTTCGAGCTCAAAAAAGAAATTCTGATTCTCCTCTTTCATTCTTAATAAGTATTTATCGAATTCTTTTCATCCTCTAGTTCCAAAACATTCCGCACTTCTCTTGTAATGTAATTTCTCACGTCTTTTTCGACAAAATTTAACTCGCGGTGACCCCCGGTTGCTGCGACAAATGATTGGTATATTTTGTTTGGTCTGATTCTGGCTTTCTTGTTATTCTCTATTGTACGACGCACGGATATACTTAGTTCCCTATGCTGTTTAAGCATCTCTATTTGATTTGGACAATAGGGATGTGAATGATACAACACGACCTTCGAAATGATCCAAACACGAATGTCCTTCAATACGTGTATATAAATTCTTGCAGGATAATTTAAACAAGCTGAGTGATTTGTCTTCTCGGTCGGAGATATTTTCAATTCCTATTTCCCTTCTCTACTACATGTAATAAATTAGTTCTTAATTTCGTTACCCTTCTTATTTGTGCTCCAAACTCTTGTAGAAAAGCCTGCAGCTTTCAAATAATCTTTGTAGAATTTTGCAGCATCTTCAAGCGTGTTAAATGTCATCCCAATCCCAACCTTTAGAACAAACTCCTCATCAACATCGCACAAAAACTACAAAATACACCCAAAAAAATCCACAATACACCATATTAAAAGTTAGGATAAACTGTAGAATGCAACAACAACTATTCAATAAGCATCAAACAGAAACTAAAACAATTCAACTGTAAAATCTTAAACTATGAACAAGCTACATTCTCTAGATTCAAACCACACCTCACTACTTGATTTGAGTCAAAACAATAATACAATTTATTCTCGCTCAATTGAAAAGTCAGAACATGTAAATACACCAAAAATCTCACCTATTACACCCAAATAATATGTTTGATTTATCCCAAAAAATCTGATATAAAATGGACAGTAATGGACATCAATTTTCATCAGAACAACTACATTACTTCAATTCAAACAATTAACAATAAATAGCAATTTTAACAAGCAAGATTCACAACATTATTTACCTAGATAATCATAAATTACTAACAAAAATATTAATTGGAATTCAACCACACCTAAGGCACTTCATTCGATTCAAAACAATAATCCATTTCGCTCTGATTCAGCTGAAAATCTGAACTTGAATCATTCATTATCTTCAAAACGATTTCAGACCATGATTTCAAAAACGAACGAACAAAGGATATTGAAAAGAAATGAAAAAAGAGAACGCAGAGAGAAACGCACAAAAACGACGAAAGAGAACGCACAAAAACGAATGAAAAAAAATGCAGACAAATTTAAAAAAAGAAATAAAATCCTTTTAAAAAATGAAGTTATATATTCGCGCGTTGATTGAAATCTGTTAAATTAAGATAGAGGCGCGTGGAATGAGCGTGTGTAAGACACATGCATGAGGATGATTTAACGAAAAAAGACTTATATAAACTTATATGGTTAAATAATTTGTACATGAAGGATAATTACAAGCCTATATTGACCGAACTTTAATTAGAAGCAGTGTTGTCAGAACCAGACCGAACCGGCCAGTCAGACCAAAAACTAGGTGAACCGGTGACCTAACCGGTCCGATTAAGCTTCCTAACTGGACAAGGAAGCGAACTGAAATGACTTGGTTTGAACTGGCCAGGTTTGACCAAAACTGGTGAACCGGCGGGTTTCATTTAACCCGGACCGGTTCGAATTATTTTTTTTTAAATTCCCTTAAAACGACGTCGTTTCCTTTAAAATTAAAAACAAAAAAACAAAAATTAGGTAAAGTGCTGAAGTGCTGAAGAGCTCCATTGAAACCCTAGCTGCCTCCAACGTCCCCTTTCCCTATTCTGTTTCCCTTTCCAAATCCCAAACCTTTTGGCCATGACTCCATGAGAGACCACATTCCACCTGAGACAGAGAGTGTGAGAGAGACCCGTTCAGCCACCTCACCCGGCTCACCGTCGTCGCAGGAGGCAACCGTCACAGTGCGCCACCCACAACAGCCCAGAAGCACCTCCATCGAAGATTGAAGTCACGTACTGCTCGTCGGCTCCTGCTCGTCAGTCGTCGCCTCCTACTCGTGAGTCGTTGCCGCCGGTCTCCCTCAGTCCCATTTCTGATCTTCTCTGCTCGTCGCCTCCTGCTAGTGAGTCATCGCTGCCGGTCTCCCTCAGTCCCACTTCTGATCTTCTTTGCTCGACGCCTCCTGCTCGGCAGCTGTCTTCTCTGCTCGTCCCTCTAGGTATGTATTTTAAAGTTTTTATTTTTTTTAAGTTACTCTAGATTGTTGATTAATGATTAATGATTATGTATGTTGATTAATTGATTAATGATTGATTATGTATGTTGATTTCTGTTTGATTTCTGTTAGAATTTAGATTGTTGATTATTCTGTTTTATTTTGATCTTTCTTGGTTGTTGATTTATGTTTTATTTCTATTCAATTTGTTGAATATCCATTGTTGTTAGATTATTGATTAGTCATTTAGTCATTTAGTCCTGGTTGATTAGGAATTTAGGATGGCTTCATCAAATACACCATCAGAAACACCAACTTCTCAGGAACAAGGATCAACTTCTGATCCAACAATTGGAACCCAAAAAAATAGTAATAGAGGAAATACTGATCCTGCATGGGGACATTGTAAACAAGTTGTGGATAAAGGAAAAACTGTTCTATTATGTATTTATTATGACAAGCTTATTAGGGGTGGAGGAATTAACCGGGTTACGCATCATTTGGCTGAAAAAGGCGGAGATATTGAGGCATATCGAAAGGTGCCAGCTATGGTGAGACACCAATTCAATTAAAACATTGAAGATCTTCGAACCAAGAAAAGAAAAACTCAAGAAGAATATGCAGAAAGTTATAACGCTTGTGATGAAGTTGAAAGGGAATTTGATGAGATTGATTATAATGAGATGCGACAACAACAAGCATCAAGAATTCCAGCACCTAGCTCTAGAAAGGGAGTTGGAAAACAACTGAAGGGATTACAATCCTTTTTTCCACCGGCAGCAACACCTGGAGCTCAACCAACTATCAAAAGTGTTCTCCAAAGCAAAAAAATTGTGGAGAAGTGTGATATTGCTATTGCAAGATGCCTCTGTGCCATTCAATGCGGTTAATTCAGCTTATTATCAGCCGATGATCGATGCTATTGCAAACATGGGTGCAGGATATAAAGGGCCAAATTATCAAAGAGTTCTTGGATATTTGTTGAGTAAATTGGTTGAAGATGTAAAGAAGATGGTTGAAGATTATCGTGTGATTTGGAAACAAACTGGATGTACTATCATGGTTGATGGATGGACTGATCGTTTTAGGCGTACTTTAATTAATTTCTTGGTTTATTGCCCTAAAGGAACTGTTTTCCTAAAGTCAGTTGATGCTTCTCATATCTCGAAAACTGCTGAGGCTTTGTTTAAGTTGCTTAGGGATGTTATGTTATTTGTTGGTCCTGAGAATGTTGTACATGTAGTGACAGATAATGCTGCAAATTACGTTGCTGCTGGAAGGTTGTTGGAATTGAAGTTTCCTAGATTGTATTGGTCTCCTTGTGTGGCACATTGTATTAATCTGATATTGCAGGATATTGAGAAGTTAGTGGAAGTGAGTGAAACTGTGTCACAAGCTTCAATGATTACGAAGTATATCTATAATCACTGCCATCCTTTGTACTTGATGAGACAGTTCACAGGCGGCCGAGAAATACTTCATCCAGCTCCAACTCGATTTGCCACTAATTTCATTGCTTTGCAAAGTATTCTGGCTCAAAAGGATGCATTGAGAGCTATGGTGACATCTAGAGAATGGACAAGTTCAGCTTACTCTAAAGAAGCCAAAACTAAAAAGTTTGTGGATCAAGTCTTAGATTCTAAATTTTGGAATCAATGCACTGATATTGTTAAACTTACGGAGCCACTTGTTCGTATATTGCGTATTGTGGATAATGAAGATAGAGCTGCAATGGGTTTCCTTTATCAAGCTATGTATAAGGCTAGGGAAGAGATGGTGATGAAGTTTCAAAAAAGAAAAAGGGTTGTTGATCCTTATTTAAAGATTTTAGATTCACGTTGGGATTTACAACTTAAAAGAAATCTTCATGCTGCTGGTTATTCGTTAAATCCAGCTTTTTGATTTAATTCTGCAGAATTTGACAAGCACAAAGAAACAATTCCTTGCCTACTAGATGTCATTGAGAGATATGCTTATGGTGATGCTGATTTGAATACTAAATTAACAAGTGAGAAGAGAATCTTTAAGAATGCTGAAGGAGACTTTGGAAGACAGTCTGCAATATGTGAGCGAAGCACCATGATGCCTGGTAAATTTTTTATTAAAATTAGTCTTTTATGATTGTGATATGTTTAAGATTTGATTTTTATGATTGTGAATATTTTCTTTTTATGTTAAGATCAACGGTGGGAATCTTATGGATGTGGAGCACCAAACCTGCAAAAGTTAGTGATTCGTGTTTTGAGTCAAACTTGTAGTACTTCAGGTTGTGAGCGTAACTGGAGCATTTTCGAACACATTCACTCAAAGAAAAGGAATTGGTTAGAGCATCAAAAGTTTAATGATCTTGTTTATGTTCATTACAACTTAAGGCTACAACAAAGGTACTTTTTATTATTCTTTCTTGAAGGCATTATTTTAAATTTAGTCATAATAAGAATAATCAAGTTAATTGATAATATAGGAACCGAATGAGAAAGCAAAGTTATGATCCAATTTGTCTTGATACATTTGAGGATCATTCGGAATGGATAATGAAAGATTCACCATCATTTTTAACTCCTGAAAAAGTTGATGCTTTACGGAATGATCTTGCAAATATGTCTCTTCAATCAGCTTTAGATGATTTGGGTATATTTTTGTTAGGGATGATTTTGTAATGCTTTAACCAAATGTTTTGCCTTATTATTGATTATGATTTGTGAAACATTATTGAAATGCTAGATGAATTGAATCTGGAAGATGATCGAGATGATGGTGAAGCTAATAATATTTCTGCAGAAAATACAAATCAGAATGAAACCAATCAGGATGTAGCTCCAGATTTGTCAGATGAAGAAAGATATCTAGACTTTGAAGTTATTCCTTAGATATAATCCATGAATTATTATTTTTATTGTGTTAAATTCAGTTGTTTATGTAATAGACTAATAGTACTAACAAATTTTATGTTTATTTTTGTATTACTTATTTTTAGGATTGAGACTTAATGTTTATTAAAATGTTATTGAAAATATATTTTTTAATTGTTAATTTTTAAGTTTTTAGTTATTTTATATATTTTATTTATGTAGGACCGGGTTAACCGGTTCAATCAGTGATCTACCAGTTAAATTAGTAATTCAGTGATCCAGTAGTCTGACCAGTTCGATCACTGATTCAGTTTTGACAACTATTATTAGAAGTTTTAACCCTCTCGTTAGGTATCTAAAATATTATAGACAATAAATAAAATTATATGATTAATAATATTTATACCTAAAAGAGAGTGTGAATTATTCTCCTAACTTAATTGATACAATTAATTTCTTTTTATAACTATCCTCTCATTTAATTACGCCAAAAGTCAATTTTCAATTTAATGTGAATCAAATCTCAAAAAAATTCTCTTTCATTATCATATTCATAATTCTATAATTTTTCTCCCAAATAAAAATTTTAAATTTTTATGCTTTTAATCTTAAAACAATCTCAAATCACCTTAACACATTTTATAAAAAATAAAAAACATCTTAAATTTGTTTAGTCCTAATTATAATATGCTATTTAATATATGCAATCAGTGCTTTTATATGCAATAATTATTATGGTAAGAAAATAATGTGCGTGAAAATTATATTACTTCATACGTGAAGTCGTTAAGGAATGTTGTTAGACGCCAACCTTTATTAATAAATTTAATCTGACTAATTTACTATCCGCTTAGTATTGATGAGGTCACACACTAACAAGTGTTCTAATCTTTGCTAAAGAATTATTTAATTATTATTTTAATTCGATCAAATAAATAATTATATTAATTCAAATAGAATATTATTATATTCTTTGCTAGCACCAAGAATATAATAATAGTATGATAATTGAGAATATTAAATGAGATTTAAGAATAATTAGTTATTCTATTTCTAAAGTTGAATGAGATCCTAACTGATTCTTTTTCAAATTGAGTTATGATATGATTCATAAATTTGAAGGATTCAGATTTAGAATTTCAAGATATGACAATATATGATTTAAATTTGAATTGAGATTCAAATTTTAATGCATAATTTTAATTATTAAATATATATTATTTAAAATTATATATTTATTTTTAAAATAATTAATAAATATAAAAAATAATTTTAAATAAATTTAAGTTAATTTTTATTGTTTCTCAAATATTTTTATAAATTGAGAGAGACTACTTAATAATATAATCTTTGTATTAAGTAATTAATGGCCTTAAACATTTTTTGAGCTATTAAATTTGTGAACGGACTCCAAAATTTAGAAGTAAGACAAAAGTCCATGGAAATGCCGCATACTCAAATTAAGGTAGTCAGCAGCTTCAACACAACGGTCAGAACGAAAACAACCAACTAATTTAGTTAATTTGGCATTTAAAGAAGCTAATTGAATAATTAATGTGGGGGAAAGACCAAAACTAATACAGAAGTTTTGTGAAGGGTTAATATTTAGGTTAGTTTTTGAATTTATACGTAAGTCTTAATTTAGTGTGTATTTGAATTAAAATTTATAAATGAGAGTTTGTATAAAATTAATTTTATAAACTTAATTTTGATAAAAAAAAATTAGTATTAATTATTCTTCCTTTGTATTAAACTACTCTTCTACTTTAGCCCATGACAACAATAAAGAAGTATCGTGGCCCACAAATTCAGCCCAACAGAATACAAAAATTCAATTTTAATTTTAGTCTTTATTATCTTATCTTTAATTGTTTTTATCTTATCTTTATTTGCTTTTATCTTTCATAGGACAATGCTCTATATATATTTAGTTTTACCTTCATAGTTTACAATACATTTCAGTACAATTCAATCAATCAATAATCAATAAAAGTTCGCATTCTTTTCTTTTCTTATTCTTTCACAATTTTATCAAACTTAACAAAGAATACTAACAATAATATTAAAAAAATATTTATTTATAAAGTATAGTCATGAAAAAAATTCAAGAACTCTTATGAATATTGTTGGTATCTTTCATTGACTCGTTGTAAATGAGATTAAATGGAAAAATTAGTAAAAAAAAATAAATTTTTTAATTAATTTTTCAATCTATCAATTGAATGCAAAACCTAAACACAAAAGTTACTATTTGTTGCTGATGTTAAAAGGGAGTTCAACTCAGAATTATGTTCGCGTTCAGAGGAAAAAGAAAGTTAGCCAAACAAAAAATTATGACATTGTTCAAGAAGATTAAACGTGCTTTTAGGGGTGTGCATGGGTCGGGTGAAACCGGATTTGATGTGACCTAAACCCGATTCGAAATATATATCAGACCTATTTATTATACCCAAATCCGACTCTAGACTCGATGAAACCTATATACTTTCGGTTCACGATTATACCGAGTAAAAATCGGGTGAAAATCGAGTCGTTAACATTACATTACCTTGATACCTTCTTATAAGCTAGCATGTGAAAATATCCAAATTTTCATGACTCCAACCATTATTCGACATGGTAAAATTCACTTAAAAAATATAACAAGAACTAACTCTTCTCTAAAATTAAAGCATAACCATAATCAATATTAATATTGTCTAATAACACCAAATATTTAAATAAATACAAATAACAGAATATTATGCATTAATCTAAAATCTTATGCATTTTAAACATAAAACATTAACTTATAGTCTTATAATAACTAATAACACAAAATATTAAGGTTTATTATATTCCACATAAGAATATCCATCATCCATCACTAATAACACAAAATATTAATTGTGTATGATGACCGGGCCACCGGGCCGAGTTCTGGTGACCCGAGCTATGGCCTGGACCCGACCCGAAATAATGACCGGGTCTATTTTTTAGACTCTTACCCGGCCCTAGACTCGGTGAAATCACACCAAATTAGCCCATAAAGTGTTCAGGACCGGCTGGGTCTTTGGGTCGGATCGGGCCATGCTCACCCTACGTGGTTCTTGTGCTTTTAAAGCGTTTACCAAACACATTCTTAGTCTTTGAAGTTTCAATTGACTTAATTTAGTCTCTAAATCTAACAAACGTGATTAACATTAGTTCTTGAGATAATTAGTAGCATACAAGTATTAAAAGAGTTCTAACATGAACAGTCAGATGTCACACTAAAACTTATAAAATGATGTCGTTTTAGATTTGGTACTCAAATAGTCCAAAAATAATGCCAAATCACATGTTTTGGAAGAAATTTTTTTAATAAATACCATTTTATGATACTGTTTTTTGGTTATTTAAATGTCAAAACAAAAACGATATAGTTTTACAGAGTCCAACATCCAACTATCCACATTAGCGTTTCGTTAATATGAATCATATTCACAAAGTTTAAAGACTAAATAGAGACAATAAAACTTCAGAGACTAAATTAAGATTCACGTATAAATTTAGAAACAAAATTAAACATTATTTCATTTAGTTAATTTGTGTTTTTGAGCACATATTCTCTCTTTCACAATTTTTTTTTAAATAAATAAAATAAATTTTTTATTTATAAATATAAGTTATTTGGAATATTTTTATGGATTTTTGCAGCGGTCTTATTTTCTTTTTAATATAAACAAAATAAATATGTACATATCTCACTTATACTGTAAATGAGATCAGACATGTTAGCAAGTACATATAACACGTTTGTACACGTGATCTGACGCGTGACTTATCTCGTTTATAGTGTAAACGAGATATGTATATACTTATTTCGTTTACACAGTAAACGAGATAAAACTTAAACACACTTATATATATGTAACTCGTTGACAGCGCCTGTAGTGTCACTATCCATATCCATCAGCCTATTCATATCTCTTTTTATCGCACGTTTTGTTGATTTTTCTGAGATACTTAGATGTTATGGCGGCGCAGATGCACAGGACGATCACATCAACCGCTTAAATGCTTTTTCACACATCGCGAGAGTAATAGACTTTCAGGTTAGTGTTGTTATTTTTATCTTTTAAATAAATAAGTAATGGTGATTATAGTTAGGGTACTTTGATAGATTTGGTATTGTTGCACATGAGTAGAATAGATTATGTTTTGGTAATATAAAATAGGTTAGTTGGCAAGTTATTAACATTTGTTAGGTGTCAAATGTATTTTTAGTAAATGTTAATTTACTACTAATCGAAATATTTACTTTCAAAAGATTAAGCTGATTCGAAATGTTGGTAAAGTGTCAGAAGGAAAATAGAGGCCGAGAGATACACGTGCAAGTGTTAAGTGAAAAATATTTGACACGGACTCGATTTTGACACTTTGATAAATCGAACTGTTATTCGAAATGGAAAATCGAGCAGTTTTTCGAATGAGGAATCGAGCGGTTACACGAGTGGGGATTTCGAAGGCTTTCTCTGAATTAGGAATTTGTTGGTAACGCTCATGGGCAAAGGAGCGGGAACGGTTACCCGGAAATCCGCACGCAAGGCAACATCGTGCAATTGATGGTCGGTTGTGGAAGCAAGTTATAAATATGAGTAAGACTTAGGAGATAGAGGTTGGAACTTTTCTCTAGAAATACGCTCAAGCACACTCACATCCCCAGCGAATTTCTGAGTTTGCATTCGAGTTCGATTTCTGTAGGGTTCCTTCCATTGTCTTTACTTTTCAATTTTACAATTTCTACAAACTTTATCTTTTCCTGTTCAATTTATCTTCAAAGCATATTTTAATTTTATTGTCAAATTTACATTTCAGTACCTTTACTGTTCATGTCAAAAGTCCTTTGACCCAATCGGAGGTATTTTTATTGCTTTATTTAAAATTTAATGCAAATCATTTCGATTTCAGTAAATTTTACTTTTCGAAATCTTTATTTTACGCTTTTTTAGTCTTTCGCACCTACTGGTACCTGCAAAAGAGGAGTAGGTTTCGCTCCTAGACCATTATCATCGAACCACTATCGATTTGTTAAAAATTGACAAAATAAATTGGCACGCCCAGTTGGACAGTTTTAAACTGAAGTGTGTCAAAAGATTGTTGGTGTCATTTGGTGTATGCAATTGGAAAGTGGAAGGATTATTCACATGACTGATGAAGTGTCAAATGTGAATGGTGGTTCGTCCACCAATGACAGCATACTAGTAAATGTGCAATCTTCAGACGTTACTTCACGTTCAGAAGGTTTGATTGTAAGTGAAAGTACAGTGCATACTAGTGTACAAACTGGAACTAATGGGCGTAATATTCGTCCACGTGGTAACTTACCACCAGTTCAGCCTCCAGTAACTATTGGTTGGCCTCCTTATGGTCTTCCTCCCGGTTATACTCCACCGATGAGTGGTTTTGTTCCTCCCATTCGTTTTGAGAATGTAAATGGAGTAAATAATTCTGAAAATCTACAACAGTATTCTGAATTTTTTCGTGATTATAATGTGGGCTCTACGTCGAATGCTTCTAATTCTATAGTGGCATTTTGACAACATGTAGAGGAAAGTCATCATGATCTGGTCAACTTATTGACTCAATAAATGACTAGAATTCTAAATCCTATGATGACTGATCACAAATCGAAATTCGAACATCTTGCAAGCCAAGTTGAATGGATTGCTCGAATCGTTGATTATGATGAAGGCGAAAGGCATGATGTCAGGGGGAATAATGAGGGTTTCGAAAATCTATTTCAAAATGAAAACAATATTTTAAACAGAGAAAATTCTCAGATAATTCTCCGTGTTCAAAATGCAGATGATGTTCTGGCCCAATTACGTGCTAATCATAGTGGTGAACATTATCAACTCACAAGGATTGTAGAAAATGTACTCAATAGGATTATGGTGAACCGACCCCATTTTGTGTCTGCTTTCTCTCAAGTTGTTCAAATGGCTGAAGTGCCAAGAGGGATGAAGAATCCGAAAATAATTACAAAATTTACAGGAGAAGCTCGAGAATCGACTACTGAACATGTCGCTCGATATTTGGTTGAGATTGGGAATCTAGCCAATGATGAGAATTTGAAAATAAAATTTTTTCCTTCTTCGTTAATGAAGAATGAGTTTACTTGGTTTTTGAATCTCAGACCAAATTCGATAACGACGTGCAATCAGTTGGAAACTGGTTTTCATGGTCAATTTTATCGAGGAGAGTTGAATGTAGCAGTTACTGACCTAGTACCTTTGAAATGAGAAGATAGTGAAACCATTGATGACTATATGATACGTTTCAAAAATGCTAGAAGTAGGTGTTATGTGTCATTACCTGAGAGTGAAGTAGTGAAAATAGTAGTTATGGCGTTAAGATTCTATATGTGTCGAAAACTGCTTAATGTGCATATACCTGATTTGGCCCATTTGGTTGAAAGAATTCGTCAGGTTGAACTTATGAAGAAGGAAAAAGAGAAATATAAGAATGAACAAAGGTTAAAGAGTAAATCTTTTAATCAAAAGGAGAAGGTTGCTTATGTGGCCATGGAATCCTCGGAAGAGGAGTTCGATTTCGAAGCAGAGGTTAATTTGGCTGAACTTAAGAAGGGTCCTCCATATGTTTGTTCTTTACTTAAAAAGCTCCCTAGTAATGAAAAGTCGAATGATTCAAAACTAAAGAGTGGAAAGAAATATAGTTTTGATATCTTGAAATCTGATAAGATTTTTGATGTGTTGCTTAAAGATAAACAGTTAATTCTGCCTGAGGGTAGAACTTTACTCTCGGTAAAAGATTTAAAAGGAAAACCTTATTGAAAATTTCACCAAGCAACTAGTCATTCGACTAACAGCTGTGTTCGTTTCAGGGATCTGATATAGGAGGCCATTATGGAAAGACGTTTGAAGTTTGATGATGGGAGGAAAGAGATGAAAGTTGATGCTGATCCTTTCGACGCTGAGGCCAGTTTTGCTGAACCATATTTTGGAGTAAATATGGTTGGAATGTCTTATGATTTTGACGTGGCTCTAGGTGATTTCGAGTCACAAATCTAATCTGTATACCCTGGTGTAGGGGATGGATTGTTGGAGTTCCTTATGCAGTAAAAACTTAAAGATCGGGATGTATTTCACTATTTCTGTGTCCTCGATGCAATGCTGTGTTCGATACTAAGGCTGCAGCAATCTTTGAGAAAGAGAGGATGAAAAAGGAATTGGCTCATAGAGAAGAGCAGGCTCGTCAAAAGCAACCAATTAGACGAGTGGAAGGACAAAGTTCCAAGGCTCCTCAGCAGAATGCTATCGCACCGATGAGCCGTTCTCAGACTATAGGGGTTCAATGGATTCGAAATTGTCAAGAATTCTAGAGTCGAGATGTCCAATACCGACGGAACCCACAGTGGAGAAATCGGGGACCTCCTCGAGGTCAATATCCTTACCACCGTGGTCGAGTCAGAGGATATTTAAGGGGTAGAGGAAGACGGGATCAATCCATAAAATAAGAAAACTAATTCTAGTAAAGGTAAGGGGGCAACACCTTCGGTGCACTCTCGAATCGGTTTTCCTTCTGATGGGAAAACATGCCCAAAGGATATTCCTTCTCCTGCGAAGTTGGACAAAGGTAAGGTGATAGCTAATACTCCAGGTGTTGACAAAGACAAGGATGTTGACTTGGATGAAGAGTATTTCGAAAAGGGAGATGATAAACAGGTTGGGACTATTTCAATTATTCCAACTGAATACTTGGGCAAATATGAAGGCGGCCCTGAAAAAGATTATGATATGGATGTTGAAGAAGCTTTTTCGAATGAACCAGGGTATTTTCTTAGGTCTTTTGAAAAACAAAAGTCTCATCTTCGCCGACTTCATATTACTACAACTATGAGTAGAATTAAAGTAAATAAAGTCTTAATTGATGGCGGAGCAGTAATAAGTCTCTTACCGGAGAGGATGTTGATGAAATTTGGTAAGCATCCTGATAATTTGGTTCCCACCAACATTGCTAAAACAGACTTTAGTGGTGCTTCTACTCCCTCTAAAGGTCTGGTTACCTTGGGGTGAAGGTGGGATCTTTTGAGCGAAACACTGTTTTCGTGGTGGTGTCTTCGAGGGAAAGCTATAATGCCTTATTGGGTCGGGACTGGATTCACGGAGTTGGAACTGTACTATCTACTGTGTATCAGAGTTCCTTCTTTGGACAAAAGATAGAAAGCCTGAAATTGTTAAGGCTGATTCGAATCTGTATGTTGAACAGCTATATGTCAATTTTAGGATATATAGTCTAAAATTGAAGCCTTTAAATATTGAGAGGGTGTTAAATTTTTACAGCTGTGAGGGAAACGGATGAGAAGAAGGATTGAGATATTTGTGGAAAATACTAATAGTTTATAGATCTTTTTATAGTTGATTGAATTTTGTAGTACTATATCTCGTTTACGTAACAACATTTTAACTTTGGCCTATATCTCATTTACCGTGAAAACGAAATACGTATGTGCATATCTCGTTTATATGATAAACGAGATACATGGAGGGTGCTCTTTTCCATATATCATGTATACAGACGTGATACGTGTACTTATTTCGTTTATACTATAAATGAGATAAGACATACTACAAAATCAATAAAAACGCTCTAAATAACCTATATCCATAAATAAAATATTTGTTTTATTTATTTAAAAAAAAAATACTCCTTT
>NC_029791.2:115476447-115480926 GCF_000816755.2 Arachis ipaensis
ACCGTTTCTGTCTCTTAATTTTAATTTCTTAATTTCAATTTTATTTTTAAACGTGGCCTTATAGAAAGTTAAGATTTTATTTATTAAGCTAAAATCTTCAAATAAAAAAATCATGTCCATTTGTAGGGATGCCTTCACGTTTTACCGAAGGCTTGACCATCGATAATTTCTTCCTTCCACGGCTTCCAGCAGGCCGTCGATATCTGGGAGCTATGTAGCAGTGATTTTAGTTAAATATTGTTACTATTTAAGTCTCAAACTCTTAACTTTTTTATTTTTAAATTATACACTACTATTACAGTGCTAATAGACCAAGATTACTGTACAAATTCATGTGAAATTCAATAATATAATACATCGGAAAAAAATCATAACACACTACACACTACACACTAATACACATAGACATATTAGATTATAATGACATTATGTATATATTAAAATAATTTAATAATTAATAATGACATTATAATAATTAATTTAATAATTAATTTTTTTTAATCTAAAAATAATTAGATATTTATTCATTTTACCATGTTTTCTTATTTAAAAAAAATTGACCTTTAACAAAATGTAGTGATTATTGATTTTTTGTTGGGCACAATAAAGGCACCACAAAACCGGCAAATTAGTCAAACTGTTCATAAATAATTGTTTATGAATTAAATTACACATTAGAAAATGAAGTAAACTACAAAATCTGCAATAATTTCTCATAAATTAGTAAAACTATTTATATTAGTCAAGTGATTAATTTATTCATCTATTTAAACAAATGTCAAAAATTTAAATAAAGTTCAAATCCAACCTTTAAATAGAAAATTTGTAACAAACTTGCAAATTAATTTTTCATCCGAAAAAATGAAAACCTTATTTGTTTCTCCTAATCCTATATCATAATACTAATACTAAACTAGAAGGGTATGTGTGATTAAAAGCAAAAGTGGTACCCGACAAATAGATACCCCGTTATTGAGTTCCATCTTTTGATGTACACATTGCGCACGCACTCATCGTTTTCTTTTGTAGACTTTTGCTTTGCGGCATCACACTTGCACCAAAAAAGCCCCTTCCATTTTTTTTTTCCCTTTCCCTTTTGCTCTTTATGCTCCTCCCGCTTCTGCGTGCTACATAACATAACATTCTCACCATTTTCTTCAAAACAATAATAATTAAATAAACAAATCAACTAAAGTCTAGGATTCATATACACCACCGCTCTGGACCCCAACTCAAACCGGCCACCACCGCAATCAGCGCTTTTGCCACGCCCAGTCACCAATTCACACTCCACATTTTCATTGCTTTTGTTTTCAACGGGACAATATATAGTTGGTCTTCCGAAACAAGAGGATCCAACATCAAATCAAAATTAGAATTGAAAACACTTAATTAGCAATTGCATTAACCATTAGCATTTTTGAACCACATAATAATAAAAATAATAAATATATTACACATTTCCAACCACCTAATATTATTCCGGCAAAGAGTATAAGAAAAATCTAAACAAAACTTCACTGAACTCAATTAAGTCCCCTCTCCATTAGCTAGGAGTATCTAACAAACAAATAAATAATAATAATAATATTCAAAATTAAAGGCATCCTCAATTTTTTATTTAATTATTTTGGGATGTGTTTCGTCAGACTGCCACCGGAAGCAAAACCAAAATCTGCCGTGAAATGAAACCGGCAAGCAACAGCGAGGGCAGCGCAGCAGTAAAAAGTAAACGATTTGTTTGGTTTATAGAAGGACGAGAGGATCAGAAGCCAACAAAATATCTTGGAAGTAATCATCGTCCATTTGGCAAAAGCTAGATGGAGTTGGAGTTGGAGTTGGATTACAAGCCTTCTCGAAATCGATGAGTGAATCAGCCAGCACAATGCTACTGTT
The DNA here is from genome assembly GCF_000816755.2 of Arachis ipaensis. Taxonomy (NCBI): domain Eukaryota; kingdom Viridiplantae; phylum Streptophyta; class Magnoliopsida; order Fabales; family Fabaceae; genus Arachis; species Arachis ipaensis. Next base: position 115,478,344 of record NC_029791.2, read on the forward strand.
ATAGTTCTCCATGCTTACTTCTTGATCCTCTTCTGCGCACCAAAACGACGTCGTCTTTGTTTCCCCAAATAACCGTTTCTCTTCTTCCTCCTCGAACATCACTGGGTACTGCGGCGTTTGAAAATCGAACACCTCATCCCAAACCGGCATCATTTCCAAACCCAAGAACTCACCAGTCTCCTCGAACAAGCTCGTTTCGCCTTGGCACTCTCCGAATACTTCTTCCATTGAAACTGAACCTGAACCTGACACGTCATCACTACTACAATGGACGAACGACTGTTTCTTTGCTTGCTCTGACGATTCCGTTTCGCTGCTTCTGAATTGGAGAACTGAGGTTGGGGATGAGAGGTTCAGACACCGGTGATCTTCTGAACCGGAGTCGTAGCCGGAGCCGGAGCCGGAAGCTTCTGCAGTTACAACCACCTTCATTTCTGGTTTCACGGCGGTGGTTGTTTCTCCTTCTTGTGGTTGTGGCTGTGGCTGTGGTTCTCCGCGCTGCGGTGGAGTGATGAAGTTTGTGAGAGCGTCAGGGCCACGAATTTGAATGGCCGCATTGTCATAAACCATGGCAGCTTCTTCCGCCGTGTCGTAGGTTCCCAGCCAGAGACGAACTCTTCTCGCCGGATCTCTAATCTCCGCCGCCCACTTCCCCCATGGTCTTTGCCTTACACCGCGGAACTTCTTCCCTCCGTTGGTGGTCACCGGAGCCTTGGCCGGCCGGCGGCAAGAAGCAGCAGCGTCGCCAGCGTTTGCAGTAGCCCTTTTCTTATTGTGTGCGGCGGAGACAGGGTTCTTGGTGGAAGCGGGTTCGATTTGAATGCTGTTGATGTAACGCTTTACTCTCTTGCGAGAAGAAGAGAGGAAGTGTTGTTCTGCTTCATCGGCGGAGGAGTCAGTGGCGTCTGGATCGGTGTAAGACACACGCACCGTTCTGGGTTCCATGGTGGATTTCTTGTTGTGTTTGGTGAATTTGTTAGTGACAGTGCGGTGCACTGTGTATTTGCATAGGATGCTATTGCTTTGTTCCATAACGACGTCGTTGTTGTCGTAGCAGTAGCTGTTCATGATGACGAAGAGGAAATGAATAAGGCTGGGTTAATAAATAAGAGGATGAGACTTGAGGGAGAAGCTTGAAGAAGAAGAAGAGGAAGAGTTTTTTTGTGACGAAATGTTATATAAAGACATGAAAAGCTATTAGAAATGGAAGGTGTTGATGATGGAAATGGAGGAGGAAGAGAGTGATGGGAATAAAGAGAAAAGCGTAACTTTTGATGAGAAAAAAAACAACATGAGACTGTGTATGTGTGTCTTCAACCCAAGAAAGGATAAAAAAGGGGGCTTAAGGGTGAAGCTGAAAGCAGAATTATTGGGGGAATGGAATGGAATGGAATGAATGAATGATGATGGTGGTGGTAAGTGATGGCGGAGACCTTCCTTGAAACTTCTTCTCCCTTTAAAGGGAAAGAAACCTTCCGATTCAAAGCTAGAAGAGAAAGATTCAGATTCTTCTTTCTTCTTTAGAAATGAAATGAAAAAAATGTTATTTGGTGTGGTTGAATATGAATATTTGAGTGGAGCAGTAGTAGTAGTGAGAAATGAGAATGAAAAAGAGAGAGTATGAAACAAGAGTTCAGTTGCTGAGGAGACCGAAACACCGAACTCGATGTTTTTATAGGATCCCCACCAGCCGAAACCGAAAAAACATCGCAATTTTGGACTCAATAAATTAAAATTAAATGCTTTCTCTTTTTTTCCATTTCTATTTTCATTTTTCTAGCACCAGATATTTATTTCCATTTTCCGTTTCAGTGGAAAAATTGGAAAAAAGAGAAAAGATTTTATTATGGAGCCGGTGGTGAAACACGCATGACTCATCGACGCGCCGCATCGCTTAGATTTTGACACGTTGCATGGGTGTGGCCCACTCGGAAGATTGCAGGATTGGACGGTGGAGATTTGATCTGAGTAATGATATGGCACGGTCTCGATTCTCGAATGTTGAGATGCGAGTCACGTGACACCAAGATACCCGGGGTTTTGTAACTTATTAATCTAACAAATTAGTTTGACTAATCAAATGGTGGTGTTTTACTGTTTTCAGTTTTGAGCTTTAATTCTTCTTCCGAAATCAGCTTTTTCGCTCGTGTAAAGCCAAATCAATGCAAGTGTAAAAACGTGAGAGGGGAGGGTATTTTGGTAATAATGTGATTCTATGGACTGGAAACACTTCATCTCTGGCTGGCTAGTGAATTGTTTGTGGTGGGTGTGTCATGTGTGTGGGTGAATTTTTTGTTTTGATTTTTTATTTTTTATAACGGTCAAAATGTTTTACTGCTAATCTTTGTTTATAAATTTCTTAAACGTGTTATTTGAACATAGTAAAAGATTAGATATTTGTTGCCACTTGCCACTCAACTTGGATCAACGTAAAACAAACAGTAATTATTCCACTCTCGCTACGTTATTTCCTCAACTGCTTTTTACTTAGCTTGTTATCCATGGTTTGCAGTGCAAGTAAAGTTTTATATTGTCAATGCATGATGAATGAGTTCAAATAAGGAATAAAATATTGAATTTAAG
>NC_029791.2:115480940-115488274 GCF_000816755.2 Arachis ipaensis
TACCATTTAACATATCACAATATTTTAATTGTGTATATTTCTTTTGTATATGAAAAAGTATATGGAACCAACTCCAAATTAGTCAAGAATAGAACAACTTAATTAATTATAAATATAGTAAATTAGTTTTATTTATTTATGATTTAAAATATTGGTTATTAAATGTTTTACCACATTTAAATTAGGAGGAGATACATTCAGTATCATTGTAACATGAATCACGAAAATTGATTCAATTAGTTTCCGTCTCTTCACCCTCCTTCCCTCTCCAAATGCCTAAAACATTATAAATTAGAAAACAAATTCAGAACTATCCAATTTACAAAGAAAAGAAACATCTTAATGCTTAACATAAGCATCATTCATATAGAGGTTTTGGATTCACTCAGAGACATTTGATTGGTTTTTAGCTGAAATCATCTTGGTTCCTAGCATTATTATTTGTATATTTATTTTAATATTAAAAGATATTGATAAGAAAAAAGAGAAATATATTTTATAAAAAATTTAATAAAATAGATACACTCAAAAGATGATGCAAAATCATTTTTTTAGGAAGAAAAAAATTTGACAAATAAAAAATTCTAGGATTAAAAACTAATTATTATATTTAAATCTTTTAAAAAATAAAACCTAAAAAAATTAAGAACAACTTTTGTTTTGTTTTAAAACAAATGTATTTTTACGAAGATATTTAAGCGTGTATAATAACCATGAGCATAGAGTGCAAGAAAATGTAAGCGTTTAAAATGAATTTCTTATAGTAATAATTGGATTTTTTTTTTTAATATAAGGGGGTGAATTTTATATTTAGGTTTGAACAGCTATAGGTTGGTGGAAACGTGGCGGGCAACCTAGAATTGGCCGCCATATACAATTAGAATCTGTACGTCTCTCAGTCTCTGGGTGTTTTCTGCTTCTTGCTTTGGGATATGCCAATTTAACGTGCTCCATGTCACTCTTCCTAATCACACTTCCCTGCAAATGATATAAGAAATTGGATACTTCTAAAATGATATTTTTACGTTAGGATGATATATAAAAGAGGGTGGTTATCCATACAAATTTTTTTTAGCATACAAATTTATATAAGTTGGTCTAAATTTAACAAAAATATTTTTCAATTTAGATTACGTATAAACATGTACTTTTTTAACTCTTAAATAGTGTAAATAGTTTTTCTCTCTCAATCAAAACCGCAACGCTCAAAATTTAAATAAGGATTAAAATCTCTCAAAAATCTTTCAAAATCGTCGCAAAAAGTGAAGAAAGTTGTGAAATTGAATTAAAAAAGAATTATGAGAAAATGAAATAAGAAGATGAAGAAGAAGAAATAGCAGTAGAAGATGAGGAGAAGAAAGAGAAATAGTTTTGAATTATGCAAAACTTATCCGTACACATACATCGAAAATATTTAAACAATATACTTAAATATCTTCGTATTACACCAAAATTTGTTGTAAATACAGAAAAATGTTTCCTCTAATATTGCATTTTTCTTCTTCTTCTTCTTCTTCTTCTTCTTCTTCTTCTTTTCCTTGTGTCTTTTTTTTTTTTTTTTTTTTAGTTAAATGAATGTAAGTTCGTCATCTTTTAAGTAATTTTGTAGCATTATGTATTTTTTTTCTTTGTTTGATTTTTTTTGTTTTTATTATTGTTAAGAGAGTAAAACAAGAAGAAACTTGAGAAGGTATAACAAAGAAGAAAAGATGAATAAGAAAAAAAGAAGAAGAAGATGGTGACGATGATGAAAAAAAGAAGAAGAAGTAGCATAAGATGAGGAGGAGAAAGAAGAAGAGTTTTGAATTATGCAAAACTTATCAGTACAAAAATATTGAAAATTCTTAAACAATTAAATATCTTTGTGTTACACCAAAATTTGCTGCAAATACAGAAAAATATTTTCTCTAATGTTGCATTTTTCTTTTTTTATTATTTCTTTCTTTCTTTTAGTTGAATGAATATAAGTTCATCTTCTTTCAAGTAAATTTGTAGCATTATGTGTTTCTTTCTACTTTTTTGTTTGATTTTTTTTTTGTTTTTATTCTTGTTAAGAGAGTAAAACAAGAAAAAACTTGAGAAGATAAAAAAAAAAGATGAATAAAAAAAAGAAGAAGAAGAAGATGATGATGATGATAATGATGATGATGATGATGATGAAAAAGAAGAAGAAGCATCAGAAGATAAGGGGGGAGAAGAAGAGTTTTGAATTATACAGAACTTATCAGCAGACATACACCAAAAATTCTTAAACAATATACTTAAATATCTTTGTATTACACCGAAATTTGCTACAAAAATAGAAAAATATTTTCTTTAATGCAGAACTCTTATATTACATTCAAATCAAACCATCAGCGATAAATAACAATTTTCACAAACAAAAACAACATTATTCACCTACAGAATCATAAACTGCTAACGAAAATATTAACTAGAATCGAACCACACCTCAGCCACTTGATTGGATTCAAAACAATAATCAATGCTCTGGTTCAATTGACAATTTGAACTTGAATTATTCATTATCTTCAATAATGAGATAACTGTTCAAAAGCTTAATTTCAAAAACGTAAAGAATAAACGAAGAGAAATGCAAAGAACGCGGAGATAGAAGAGAACGTAGATCGAAAACGTTGAGAAAATTCGAAATCATTTCGAAAAAGACAGTTATATATTCACGCATTGATTGAAAAGTTGGTTAGATAGTGACGCATGAGGTGAATTAAGTAAAAGTGACTTATATGGACTTGTATAAAATAATGACTTATATGTGGAGAATATCTATTATATCTATTATATATCTCTAATTTTAGAGCCAAAATGTACCACATGTCACTCTCTCATTGCAATTGGAATCAAATATTTCCCTCCAAAATTAAAGAATTCTCCTCTCTTCCTTACTAATTTTACAACCAAAATGTACCACATGTCACTCTCTCATTGTAATTGAAATCATTGTTGTCAAACTCGCTAGTTAACTCGTAAACTCTTACGAGTTTAGGTAGTGGAATCGAGTTAACTCGGACACAAACTCGTTTCTGGGTAGACTCGGGTAGACTCGGATAAACTCGGTCAAACTCGCGAGTTTATTCATGAGTCAGCGAGTTTGATTTGGTTGGATTTTTTGCCAAAACGGCACCGTTTTGGGCAAAAAAAAAAAAGAAAGGCAGCAACCCCACTAACCCAACTAACTCTAAATCCCCTTTGCTCGCACTCACTCTCTTCTCTTTTCCAAGCTCTCTTCTTCTTCGCGTTTCGTCGTCAATCGTCCATCCCACGTCGCCGTCCGTCCCCAATCCCTCGCTGTCGTTCGTCGTTCTCCAAACCACCGTTTTCTCACTCTTGCTCTCTCATTCAGCTCGACACACTCTCACTCTCTCGCTCCCTGTTCTGCATCGAAGAACGCAGATTCGTGGAATATAGCAGTCAGCACAGCACAACAACGCCAGTGTTAGCCACGCTTCCGTCGGCCGTCATGGAGCACAATTTCGTCGGTCGTCGTGGAGCACAGCACAGCAACGCGCCAACGCCGGTGTCAGCTACTCAGCTGAGCCTACTTCATTCTGCCATCTCAGCCTTCAAGTATATTTAAAAATGAATTAGTTACTGAATTGAATCAATTGATGCATTTGGTAGTTGTTACTTATTAGTGTGAGTTTAATCTGTAATTTTGGTAGTCGAACAAATTTAAATAATTTTGGTATTATGGTATGATTTTTGTCATTTTGATTCTGAAATTAACTTTTTAATATTTTTTTAGTTTGAATTCTGGTGTGATGAATCACAAAATATAGATTAATGAATCTAAATATCTGATAGTTACATATTTGTTAATGAATAATGAAATATGAATTACTGAATAAGTTCTTGTGTTAGATACTCAGACAGTTAGACTGTTAGTTATTTAGATGTTTTTTGTTAATGAATATGAATATCTGAAATATTGAAACTCTGAAATGTTAGTTTAGTTTAGTTTAGTTTATTGAAAACTGAAATCTGAATTTAGGAAATCTGAAATGTTAGTTTAGTTTAGTTTAGTTTATTGAAATCTAAAATCCAAAATTTGAAATCTGAATTTAGGAAATCTGAAATGTTAGTTTAGTTTAGTTTATTGATTGCTGAAATCTGAATTTAGGAAATCTGAAATGTTAGTTTAGTTTAGTTTAATTTATTGAAATCTGAAATCTGAATTTAGGAAATCTGAAATGTTAGTTTAGTTTAGTTTAGCTTAGTTTAGTTTATTGAAATCTGAAACTTTGGATAACTTTGCTAAATTAATTATTTGGTTTGTTGATTTGTTGATTTAGGGACAAAAATATAAAATGTTGGAAACAAATGATGTTTCTGATGAAGATGGTGAAGATGATGATGTTGATGCCATGGAAGATGAAATATTGGAGGATTTCAATTTTAGACTTTTACTTTTTTTTTTTTTTTACCAAAGATAGGAGACTTGAACCCGCAACCTCTTAATTGAGTATGGGGAGACTATGCCATTTGAGCTATTACTCATTGGCTTAAAATTTGGAAAGATAGGAGACTCGAACCCGCAACCTCTTAATTGAGTATGGGGAGTCTATGCCATTTGAGCTATTACTCATTGGCAGACTTTTACTTTATTAGAATATTTAATTGTTGTTTTGTTATTTTATTTTGTTTTTTAGTTGTGTTATATGAAGTTTTGATTGTGTGATTGTGTGTTTTATGTTGAACTAGATGTATATTTGTGAAGGATTTGAACGTGTGGTCTAGAGTACATGGTATAATTGTAGTATTAGGTTAATTTATTATGTGTTTTGATGTTAAAATTGTTAAGTTTGAATGCCTATATTTGATTAAATATATATATATATATTATACATGATATATATATTTTTTATAAAAAATTTTATAACAGGTAAACTCGTACGAGTCTACGAATCGAGTATACGAGTCGAGTTTAGGTCAGCTCCACGAGTTTACCTATACTCGCGAGTTTGACAACTTTGATTGAAATTAAATCCTTCCCTCCAAAATTGAAGAATTCTTTCCTCCTCCTTACTAATTTTACAACCAAAATGTGACACATGTCACTCCTGCATTGCAATTGAAATCAAATCTTTCCCTCTAAAATTAAAGAGTTCTCCCCTCCTCCCTCTTCTTTTCTCTATTTCTCTCATTCATTCAACCACTATATCTATTTTATATATCATTATTAATTATCAATGATTAATTATTAATTTGACAATCAAAATGTGCAACATAACATTCTTTAATTGCATTAAAATTAAAATTAAAATATTAAAATTGAAATTGAAATATATCTATATTATGTATCATATATTATTATCTAATTTAATAATCAAATGTGTCACATGACACTTTCTTATTGAAATTGAGAGAAAATATTTTGATCAAAATTAATAAACTCCCTTCCAAAATTTTCTTATATACCTCTCTCTATTTTTCTATTGCTCTCTACTTTTTTTACTCTATATATAATTTATATTTTATATTAGTAATTTGACAAATTAAAATATGTCATATAATATTGTTTTACAATTAAAATAAAAAATTTTATTTCAAAATTAACAAACCCTCACTCTCACTTTCATTCTTCATCTTTATCTTTCTCTCTCTTTTCTCTCATTCTCTATTTTTCTATCTTTCTCTATCTTCTAAAAAATAAAATTAACAAAATAATATAATTTAAATAAAAAATATTATTATTGTTGTTATTATATACATAATTTTTTAGTTTTTTATTTAGTTTTAAATTTTTACCACTTATCTTTCTAATCTATATTTTCATTTTTTTTCAAATATTTATTACATATAATTTTGAGAGAATACTAATGTTATAATTAAAAGTTAGAATCAAGATTCAATTATTTAAAAAAAATAATTTTGAGTTAATTTTATAACTATCAGTATAATTTTTTATGCTAATATCTAATTATTTTTTATTTAAAATAATAATTTTACATAAAATATCTAAACATAAAATTATTTTTATTTTTTTTTAAAACTTATAAAAATTAGTCACTTAAAAAAATCTTTTCGTAAAAACTTATTTAAATAAATCATATCTCTTTTATACTAAAGAATAAAGATAATGTAAAATATTCATTTGCTGTGCACAATTATACGTACATTGTATGATAGTACAAACATGGGAAAAAAAATCTCACTTTCATACTTGAAATAGAAATACATTTATTTCTATGACAGTATGACCTGTACTGTATTTATTTTAAAATTTTAACAATATGCCTTATGCAAGTTTAAGTTTAGTTTTTACCATTATAAACATTATCATAATGTTACTGTTCATCTTTTGTATGTGGAGGCTCAAGCACTAATTTTTTTACAATAAACGCATTACATATTGTCATGACTCATGACTTGCAATGGAATTTCGATCACTTTTTATTTTGGTTTTTGTAGTTTTTGTCTGGTGGAAGTCAATTTTCTAGACTTTTTTCTCCGCTTGATAAGAATAGGTGTACTTTTTTATTATATAATATTTAAATAAATTAAAAATGAAAAGAAATTAAATTTGTAGTCCATTTTTTTAATTTTTAATTTTTTGAAGAAGTTAAGATATAGAGCTTATAATTTAAAATTTAAGAATAAAAAATTTGTAATTTAAAGTTTAAAATTTAAAATGAATAAAATAACTTTAAAAAATTGATTAATGTTGGTTGAGAAAAATTGACTTCCTAATATTACTTTTTTGTTTTGTCATAATCAAGGAACTGATACAAATCATATTTATGCTTTTAATTTTCATCAATTAGTGTCAATGGGGCAGAAAACAGGAAAGGTTAACATAAGAATCACTATGCATTTGTCTTAAATATGAAAGCCAAAATATTTAAGCTTCTGTGCATTCATGTTGTCTGGCTATATATATAGACACATTAAATCACTTTTTATGTTTCTAACTTGTTACATTATCGATTTTCGTTTTGAGTCTCATAAGTTAAGGTTCAAGCTAAGTAAATTTGACCAACATTTAAAAAAGGATACAATTAAAGGAAAAGGTTTGAAACTCTTTACAAAATATTGTAATTTTATACTTCATTGGTAATGACAAAATAAAGAACATCCAAAGAAAATGTGACAATCCTCGAGCCGAACTTGAATATCATCAAAACCTAAATACCAACATATAAGTTGATGCACTAGTGAGTTTTCTTCTTTATTTATTTATTTGTTTATTTTTTAAAATTCTCCACAACTTTGGTGTCTAAATACCTGAATTGATGTCTGAACAATTTCAAATCCAACAGTTTCTAATAAATTTTTATTTTCTAAAAAAATTTTCAAAAATTATTTTCATCGAATAA
>NC_029791.2:115488308-115488897 GCF_000816755.2 Arachis ipaensis
AAAGTTTTTAAAAATGAAATTTTATTAAAAAATCTAATTTAATTTTTTTTGAATCAATTTGAATATTATTCGTATATTTAAGTCACATCAAATGTTATGAGGTGTTGAGAGGCTCATAACTCATTTGAGTAATTAATATAAGTCAACAATAAAAATACAACTATCTCTATTAGTAGCTTGTTGGTAGGAGATAGAAGATCTGAAAGTTAATATACAATGGTATCTCCATTAGTTGAAAAACAAATTGTACCATTATAATTATATATGTATTTTTTTATTATATATCATGAAAATATATGCTTTACTGAACTATTTTTATATTGAACAAACCAATCATTGTTGATTATTTCTTGTTGGCCGTTTATGCTAAAGCAGCAAAATAAACATCCTTTATAGGTAACAAAATTTCATAAAGCCAAAAGAAGGATTTGGAACATTTGCATGATAACATGGAATAAAAAGGAATGTTATGTCATAAGTACTCTCATTTTTCTTTTGGATTTAGTGCTTAGCGATAACTTAATTACTGCTATGAATTTATGTATTATATGATTCAAGAGGATTGCATATATATTTTTTTAGAAATGTT
>NC_029791.2:115488989-115490118 GCF_000816755.2 Arachis ipaensis
ATTAATTGGGTAAAATATATTTTTTGTCTCTAAAATTTGATAAAAATATTAAAAATATCTTTAAGTTTTATTTTGTTTTAATTTTATCCCAAAAATTTTCGATTTGTATCAAATATACCTTTGACGACTAATATTTCAAAAAATTTAAGATCGATTCAACAACAATTTCATAGGAACAACTCTCAACACAAGCAAATCAAGCATAATTTTTATGCATTATTGTTAGATTGATCTTAAAATTTTTTTAAAATTTAGCCATAAAAAATATATTTAATACAAATAAAAAATTTTTAGGACAAAATTAAAACAAAATAAAACCTAAGAATATTTTTAAAATTTTTGTCAAACTTTAAGAACAAAAAATATACTTTATGTTTATTAATTTTTATAATAATTACTAAATATTAAATAAAATAAATAATAATTATTTTAACATTACCGATATTTGTCTTTATTATTTTTTGCTTAACTTAGCTTGCTGTGTGAGTGAATGCTCCAACTACAAGGGAACTAAGTAAGCCAAGTTAATAGACAACAATACAAATTAGAGATTATGTTATAAAAGAAATTAAATACTAATTCAAGACAGATATATACAAAATTAACTTTTGTCATAGATATTTTCCTTTCCGCGTAAATAAGATCAGACAAGCATAGCTAGCTCACTGAGCCACTATTGAAGTTTTGACTTTTATTTTGTCAAATTTAATTTAATATTTTTACAAATATTGCCCAGGAACTAATTTATTAGGTATTGTTACAACTAAAATGCTGCTCTTTCAATTATTGTACTTTTTGTAGAGTCTAAATTTTATTATGTCTCTTTTAGTATATATATATTTGGTTACAGAATATGGGTAAATTTTATATTTAATTTATACATTAAATTAATTCATGAAAAAATTTTATTCCATGTTTATTCCCCAACTAACACATACATAATCTTTTTTTTTTTTGACATCCTTTAATAGTGATAATTATAATATTAGTAAAAATGAATTGAAATAATTAAAAGAAATATTAGCTTGTAAATCCATGGGCCAAGTCCGGCCCTTATTAATGAAAAGACCCAACCACCTAAATAATAATAATAATACCCGAAATGCTAAAACACTGCATAAAACAAAGA
>NC_029791.2:115490126-115491228 GCF_000816755.2 Arachis ipaensis
TAAAAATCGAGGGACTGCTTTTGCCGTTTTGGAATTGAAAGGCAGTTTTGGTTTTTGCAGTATCCGTATATGGGTAGATAGATACATGTGGAACCATATGTTATGTTAATATTATTGTTGTTGTTATCATATTAGTGGTGGTGCAACAAGAATAAACGTATATGTGTAGCCAAATATTATTACATTAGGCTATCATATGGGTATGTATGCATGTAGGTTTCTGCTCTATTCAATTAAATCTCAACAAAAAAATAAGAACACATTTGATTTGTCTTTTTATTTTTTAGTGTTTTTTTTTTAGAATTTTAAAAAATAAAAAAATAAAAATTTATTTTTTTATTAGAAAATAACACCACTCATTTTAATTACATTTTGTCTTGATCCGGTCTAATCACGACGATTTGAATTGAGAGTATCCGAAATTCGACTCAGATGAGTCTCTTCGACATCATCTCAAAAATTTTTCAGAAAAAGAAAGATCTAATCTCTATTTAAAAGGAAATCTTCTTCCGATTCACTAACGAGCACACTACTTAATGAGGAGCTTAATAATAACTCTCAGATATGACATACGAATTCTAAATCTATTTTTTTTTTCTAAATCTTTTAATTTGAGTGTTGAAATATTTTTACAAACTCTACTCTTATGTTTTTATACCGGGAGTTCATATTCTCCAACCTCATCCTCAATTTTATTCAGATACGAACAGTACAATTTTTACTTTCTGTTACGGATCCGGCCCACAGATCCTACGCCCAGAATGGTCTCCAAAACCCGGTTATCCGGGTCCGACCCGCTTCGTCCTTCTAGAAGGCCCGGAACTGGGCCACTCGAGCTCCTAACCAACTTTCGAATTCAAACATCTCCCTTATCTTAGCGAAACAAGATAAGATAAGATAACTACCATCACCTATAAATAGAAGACACAGGTCCCTCCAGATATTCATTCATTCCTCACACCTTATACCTCTTAAATCCATTCTGACTTAAGCGTTGGAGTATCTTTGCAGGTACCTCCCCCCATTGCTCCAGTCAGATAATCCAACATCCACCTCGACACGCAAGTTCCTGATCCATCTCTCAATCCGTACCGAAACTTCC
>NC_029791.2:115493549-115494131 GCF_000816755.2 Arachis ipaensis
ACTGAAAATATAAACTTAACAAAAATCTCTCTATAGGGTGAAAAACTAAAAGAAGTAACATAGCATATATAATTTGGTGTGTCATTTGCGTGTTGTACCATATATTTTGTTCTTGGAATTAATCATGAGAAACTACTAGTAACAGTTAAATTAGGCAATTATAGATATTTATTGACATGCAAGCAATCTAAGTGCATTAATTTTTTTTTAACATAATTCATGTGGGTGTAGTGTAGGTTTGGTGATGATTAGTACTAGTATTTTTGGGTGGTTGCGCTCATTTAGTTCGTTTGCCTTATTATTTGGCTAAAATAGGTGAAGCCAATTAAAGAATGAATGGTCCTTGCAGCACCACATTTAGATCTTCTACATTCATCATATGCACTAACTCTCTCATTTCACATTAAATAAAGAACTATTATACAGTAAAAAAGTTTCATAATGTATACCATATTAATAATAAAGCATATTTAAATTCTTGCTGTGAATGACATGTATGTTGTACAACTTCTTATTAACCAATTTGATGATTATATATAATAAGTTGGTGTATAGATATAAAAGAAAAAATTTAAAATATTT
>NC_029791.2:115494260-115500810 GCF_000816755.2 Arachis ipaensis
ACTCCTATATTTTTTTTTTGAATTATAGTCCAAGTTGAGATGTCGAATATTGATAAAAACTACCCAAATGATACATGAAAACAAAAAAATAAAATAAAATAAGCACTATAATTGGACAAATAAAAGACACTACATCTACATATATACCATGCACAAATGACAAGGATGAATTGAAGTTCTCATACAACTTGTAATGGACAAGTGGATACACTTTGAGAATTTCTTTTGAAAAAAAAAAAGGGTCAAACAATGAATTAACACGGTAACATACATCATCATATTTTAATTTTGGGTTAAAAATTAATATTTAGAAAAATTTCAAAAACCATACGTGCTAACTAACTTGACCTAGTATGGATTATAAAACGTTTTGATTTCAAGTTGACCCTTCCCTTTTTGCGGTTTTTGAGAATGACCTTTCTCTTTTATTGTCTCTACCCTTTTCTTTTTTTGGTAAGGTAAGAATAAGAATATGGCTTTTCAAGCTTCACATAAAATTAAAGTGTGTTGGGTTTGTAATCTATATGCAAATTTAAAGATCCCATAATAGAACAAGAGTGCTAAGCCAAGGAGGCATGGACCAATGCAAATAATTATGGATTATAAGAAACACGAAAAATTAAAATAAAATAAGTTTCTTCGAGGGAAAGCACTCGAAAAATGGTCCTAACTATATCTAATTTCTTGACACATACACTGACATATTGAGCCATGTGAAACAAAGCTTTAGACCAATGTCCAAGAACACAAACAAATAACCACGGTAGCCTATACCTTCAACTTGTTCATCCTTCGTTATACTTTAATAATAATCACAAACAAATATGTTTATGCTTAATTTTACTACTGCAATGATAGTGTAAAATTTAAAGATTTAAGTAGTGACACTACTAGAAATAAGGTTTTTTCGGACGAAAATTTCAAACGAATTTTAATGAAACCTCATCCGGAGTTAAAAAAATCTTATTTTTATGTTTGTTGCAAGGACATCTAAGTACACCACCTTCGAGTACAAATTGAGGTTGTTTTTTAACTGTATCAATAAAATGTCGAACACCATTGACAAATTCCTGTCGTAATCCTCCTCGGTTTGGTAAATTTCTATTGTACATCCACTTTCGTTGTTCTGGAATTTCCATATCTACATATAAAGTATATTAAAAATTAGATTACTTAAATAATATTTTTATGAGATAATCAACTATGAGTATAATTAATTTCATGTTACAAAATTATAATATTATATTTTGATAAATATACATCAGTGAACATAAAAAAATTCTAAAAAAACTATCTATACTATGAATAAGAAAAATTAATTAAAAATTGATAAAAAAATCAAAACTTAACAAAGAATATTGACAATGATATTATCAAAACTAATTTATAATGTAGTGTTTCGATCCAGCAAATAAATTGATTTTTAACATATAAAAAAATTAATTTTAGCCTCTCTTCAGTCTTTTTCTTCTAACCGTAAAGTAGTGCATAAACCAAGTACTAAAAAAAAGTTGTATTTTTTTAAAACTTAATTATATTTATTTATTTTTCATAAATTTGATATAATTAAAAATGTGACAAAAAATTTATACTAAAATTAGAATAAAAATAAGCTTGCAAAATATATTATCTATTAAAAGACTAATATTTTTCAAATTAAACAGTAGAAATGATAAATTTTGGTATCCCAATAAAATAATTTATACATATAATCTCTCAATTACATTCTCTTTTTATAATCATTTACAAAATAAATATGAAAAATAGTTATTAAATATTTTCAATAAAATAATGACATATATAAAATATACGTATAGAATTATTGCTATTAACAATGTGCAAATGTTATTTTTTGGAAAAAAATCACATAGTAAAAAGAAAAAATATAAAGATATAAACAATGTTTTCTTTTTTTTTTTCTCAGTAAAATGTTATCTCAATAATATTCTTAATATTATATTAAATGAAATATAAATAGTTTTTTACGGTGACAAGAAGGCATAATATATACAATTATAGCCTTCACTAAATGAGCTTGAAAGAGCCGTTAAATGTTTAAGTGTGTGTTTGAATTGTAATTTGTCAAACTGGAATTTGAATAAAATCAATTTTGAATAAAAATAAGTTTGTGTCAACATAATTTATAGTTGAAAACTTGCTAGTTTCTACACTTAGGATGTGTTTGTGAAACACATTTAGGTTGTTGTTAGTTATTATTGATTTTTTCATAATTTTTTTTAAATAAATACTGAGAATATTAAAACAATTATTCTAATTTTTGTACATTGTTTACTATTTTAATTTTTTATAATATGTATTATTGTTCCTATTAAAAATGATAAATTAAAATTAAAATTAATTATAAATAATAATAAAAATATAACTTGTAAAAAATTAGAACCTAAAATAATAAAAAAAATATGATTATTAAGAGTATTAAAAAAGAATACTAAAATATGTTATTTTATATATTATTTTTAATTTAATAAATAAATATTAATTTTTATTATAATAATAAAAAATTATAATATACTAAAAAAGAGTACTATAAAAAAATATTATATAAAAAATACTAAAAAAATATAAAAAAATTAAATATACTTAAAAAAATAATATTATAATTTAATATTATATTTTTTTAGTAATTAATTAATTATTTATCTAGAAGTGATTTTAACTAATATTATCCAAACAATATTTATTTTATCAAAATCAATTTTAGTAAAAATTGCCACACATAAATTATGTTGGCACAAACTCACTTCTACCCAAAATCAATTCTACAAAATCAATTCCATTCAAACTCCAGTTTGCTCAACGTAAATCCAAACACACACTTAGGATATGTTTAGCAAGCACGTTGAAAGAGGAAAAGCACATTACAACTTCTTGAAAGAGGAAAAGCACATTACAACTTTTTAATAGTAAAAAATCATAGTAATGAACATTAAATCACATAATGATAGTTATTAAAAAAATTTACCTCTATATAATTTTTTTCAAGAGAACTCTTTAGCACATTAATATAAAATTATATAAATAATGTAAAAAAATTGGAGAAAAAATTACTTATCTAAAAATCTTTGGTACGGATTGTGAAATGAATTGGAAATTTGTGAGCTAAAACAGTTGTTAGATTGGATATGTACCTAGCAAGGATATTCCAGTGCTCAAATTAAGATGGATTTATAAAGTATATGTGTGTGAAATAAAGAATGTAACTAAAGAATCTCTGACTTATATAATTCGAGGCAGTTATCTCATCTTATCTATCTTATCTTTTTTTTGGTGACTATCTATCTTATCTAGTAATATAAAAAAAAACAAAAATTTCAAATATTAATTTTATTAAATATTTATCTTTTCAGATTATTATATAACAAAAATTTAAGAACATAATTTAATTTAAATATTTTAAAATTATTATTAGATATATTTTTTTTAAAATATCTATCTTTTAGATATCAATATTCTATTCTATAACTTATTGAATATATTTTTGTTGTAATTTTATCTTTTTTAATTTGATATTAAAAATTAGATATAATTTTAATTTTAAAAAATTTGTTATACATAGTTATTTCAATGCCACTTATTAAATTTCACTTTGCGCCAAAATTTGTTTTTTTTTTTATCAAAACCGCCTTCTTTTAGTTTCAGGGGATTAGTTTTTGAGTGCCTTCTCCCAGTCCCTCGTATTATAGCTACTTAGGTTACCTTGTCAAAAACCAAACCTTGTTTCAGAACTTTCTTTTGGTTTAAATGCTGGAAGTTCTATGCATACTGGTGGTTCCATATCTATGGGTGAACATGCACGCAGAATGGTAAGATAAAAATAGTTTATTTATAGTCTTGTTCTTATTATTTTTGCAATGTTTTCTTATTCTTTTTTCTTTCTTATCGATTAAAATTGTTATATTATAGGAGAAAGCTACGGGAGTAAAACCTTCTCTGGAGGAGGTTTATACTAAATGCCACACCAAAAAAGACAAAAGTTGGATTGATGAAAGATCTGAGAAAGTCATTGTATGTGATGCTAGTTTGTTCTTCTTTTTGTTTTTTTCAATTGCTAATTTTCACTATATTTTGTTCATGGCATATTTAGTTGCAATTAACATGAATTGATTTTGTAGGGTGAATTCAAAAAGCGAAAGACAGAACTTTCTCAAGTAGCTTTATCCTTGGATAATGAGGGAGATATTGAGGCAACTAAGGAAGGCCTAGATATACCAGATGATTATACTGTTTGGAACGAAGTTGTGACAAAGGGAAAAAAGAAAGCTGCATTTGGTTTAGGTTCTTTTGGTTTAGATCTCTCTTCAAAGTTGGATTCCAGAAATTGTTCAAAGACATCCAAAGACAATCTAAATATTGAGCAAGAACTTCACATGTGGAAAGAAAAGGCAAAGGAGCAGGAAATTATCAATGAAGAGCAAAAGGTTAAGTTGAAAGATGCTGAGCACAAGTTAAAAGATCAAGGACGTCAACTAAAAGTTCAACAAAAAAGAATTGGTTCTACTGAAAAGACAATTCATGCTTTGTATAAAAAGTTGAATCTGCCACTTCCTTCAACCTTGTCTGATCCTACGGAAGATGAGCTTGGGACAGGCTCTAGTGATGATAACATGAGTGATTGATATTTAGAGTATATATTTTTTCTGATTTAGATTAAGAAATTTTTAGGTGATTTAGTTAGTACATTTTATTTCACTCATGATATATGACCTTTTTAAAGGCTTTCTTTGTTTTAGTTTAAGTATTTTTTTTTCTTATTTTAGTTTTATTACATTTATGGACAAAAGTATTTTAATAATAAATATTTTTTTAACACTTTTATGGTAATTAATTTTTTATTATTTTATTATGTGTTTAGAATTTGGATGATGTAATATGAAAAAAATGATTATGAAGGTCTTAATATAAAAATAATTTAATTATAAAATTAAAAAAATATAAAAATTTAATTAAAAATTTAATAAAATTACAAATAAACCTAGTCTTAATTTTGAAGAAAGGTGTCAATCATTACATACAAAGTTGCATTGCCAACATCAAATAGTGAAGAATGTGGGGGTGTTATTACTTACATGATTATGCTTGAACTTCTCACTACCCTAATTAATTTAGTGGCTGTTCGAGATTTATATATAATGTTTGCTAATTGCATGCTTTAGTCTGTTACCACACGTTACAAATTTTGTAAGAGTACTCTTTACATGTACTATAAAAATACAGTATTTAAATTATTATACTAAACATGTTAGAGGAACCAAATTAAAACTTCCAGCTTTATTTTTTAGCCAATATTTTTAGAACATTCTTTTAGATGAGTACTCTTTACATGTACTATAAAAACACAGTATTTAAATTATTATATTAAACTTGTTAGAGGAACCAAATTAAAACTTCCAGCTTTATTTTTTTAGCCAATATTTTTAGAACATTCTTTTAGATAAATCTTAATTGTAATATCAAAGCTTAATTAATATTGCAAAGTTCATATATATTTCAATTAGTTTATGATATAATAGCTAATTACTCACGAGTCACACAAATACATATATCGGACACTCTTCCTGCACATATATCATCAAGGAAGTGATCATTCATTTGAAATCAAATAATATATTTTTCTTATTTATTTGATATCATACAAATTTAATAAATTTCTAAGTCAATGTATCCCAATATAAAATAATATCAAAATAACATTGATCCTCATATGTGAACTAAATTCTAACAATGATGATGAAAAAGAAAATTTAAACTGAAGAACTCTTAAAATTGGAGTCAAATTAACTGACGACTAGCCACTAGATTGATTTAATTTAACATAAAAATCAATTAATAATAAATCAGTAAAAAATTGAAAAAATTAATAATCAAGCAAAAGATTCTTTTTATAGTTATTTTTTATTATTTTATTATTATTCAAAATGTAAATCTTATCTTTATCGATCTCTCTTTTATCCTATTAAAAAAATTTTGAAAACTTACATTTTTATCGTATAATTCACCTTTAATAATAAAAATCTCTCCTATTAGCGTAATAAATCCCAAAACATAAACTAATGAAACCGTAAGATCTATTCTTAAAAGAAGGGCCAATTGCCACAGAATTTGAAGCTTTAATTAGTGTCATGTCGGTCTTAATATTTGTGTCTATGTTTGATATTTAAACAAAACAAACAACGTATAGAGCTCGAAATTCCATGGAAGAAAACGTTTAATATGGGTGGCAAGCTTGCAGAGTAATGAGGTTTAAATTAATTTAATAAATAAAATATTAACACAAAACGGTGACTACTCACACCAAATTTTTATTCTTCTTCTCTAGGAAACGCTTCCATAATAATAAGCTTCTCTTTGAAGCAAGAAATGTTGGTTTTGTCATAATTTTGAACCATATATAAAAGACATTTTCAGAAAAAGATAGAAAAGAAAAAAAAAATAAAAAGGAAGAAAGAAAGAGCAAAGTGATTGCTTTCATTATCTTTTAATTTCTTTATTTTTATTTGAATTTATCTATCTTGTATTTTAGCCACATGTT
>NC_029791.2:115501022-115501350 GCF_000816755.2 Arachis ipaensis
TTAAAATTACAATTTGAATTTTTTTTAATTAAAAATACAAAGAATTTAAAATTTTAATATATTTATTTTATATTTATTAAATAAAAAAAATTAAAACTTTTCACTAATAGTAATTTTTTATTTTTTTATTTTTTAATTAACTCAATTAAAAGTTCATAACATCAACATTGTTGCTAGGGATTCACCTTCTTTCCTTAGTAAGTCAGCAAGTTAAGCTTCTATCACGTGACTCTTCATGCTTCTTAAATAGTTAATTAGGAAGGTCACAAAATTAAATAATTTTTTCTTTCCTTTTTCTAAATAAAAAATTACTTAGAAAATTCAGAAA
>NC_029791.2:115501415-115502178 GCF_000816755.2 Arachis ipaensis
ATCAGAATTTTCCTTTCAAAACCTTTTCTTTTTTAATTTATTATTTTTTAGGGACATAAGGGTTAGGTTAAATTCTCTTTTTCTTTTCTATCTAAAGTGTGTGTATATGAACATGCATGGGTCAATTTTATTTGCTTAAAGTCTTCTTTTGTTCTTTTTTTCTTCTGAGTGAAATGCTTATATTCTTGAGAAAGTTCATGAATTATTCGTACAACAAAAAAAAAACATAGATCTTGCTAGAATGCTAGGCATGGCCTTTTGATTCTTCCTCTTTTTCTTTTTTGTTTTTTGTTTTTTTTTTTTCCACTCAAAAAGACCTAAAATTATCAGCATTATTTGTATAATATCTTCGATTTCAACTTATGGTTGAAGTAGCATAAATAAAATTCAATCAAGTAGTACATGGAACAATGAAAAGTAAAATAAGTAATGAGATTTATTACTTTTGGAAAGGTTTCCCATAGTGGTCACTTTAATCTTTTTGCACACACATGCAGATTATATTGTGTATCAAATTAAATCACACACATGCACCACATACACATGTAACAAGAAAATAATCTTAGAATTGATTTTCTACTTAACAGAAAAAGTTTTGCAGAAGATACTAATATTTATTATGAGATATATATAGGATGTGGAATTTTTTGATAGAAAAGCTAGAGTATATTTGCATACCCATTTATATTTATACGATCAACGAATATTATTATTTTAAGTCAGTATTTAGTCAATAATAATTATATATATATTTACAAGATTT
>NC_029791.2:115502342-115504151 GCF_000816755.2 Arachis ipaensis
TTATATAAATATTAAAATTTATATATATATAGATGTTATTTTATTCTCTAAAGTAATATGTAAATTACTCTTTTTAATGTGTCATATTTTAATTAGATGTTTATTTATTTATGATTGTTGTTGGCTGCCAAACATTTCCGTATATATATATTATTACGGATAATTTGATGACTGATTTTAGACATGTGTATATAGATTTTTTTTTTCCGATAAAAATATATAGCTAGCTAGTCTGGTTCCTTATACTGTTTGAATTCTTTAATTAATTGAATAGAGACAGTGAGGATGAAGATTCACTTGAATTATATTGAAGCAAGATCACGTGCCCCTCTCTGTGGAATTTGATTTCTTTAAATAACGATATCTTGTTAGCATGACTCTAAATTTACAAATTTAAAGAAAGAGAAGTGTGGGGGACGTGCATGAATGTGTCAATAAGGGAAAATATATATATCAATCTTTCATCGGTTTCACTTAATCCCACACCAAAAGTTCTATCATCTTCTATAAACTAAGAAATTAATTCATATTCTCAGTACCAAAAACTCAATCCATTTTTATTGTTTTCCGCATAGTTAGACTTATCTCTTAGCTAATGTTTGCTTCACGGGTGATGAAATTACACCAAAATTCTCCCGAGATTATACTATGCAATATATATTTTAATTTTCCACTATTAGCCCAACATCTTAATTTAGTAGTTTTATTAGTTTTTCAACTAAGACAACGACGGTTCAGCCAGCTTCATTATTTTCGATATAGAAAAATGGTGAATATCAAAATGAGTTCATATTTATTATTTCGAAAGCTAATAATAATACGGGCTTCTAACAAAAAAACAACACAATAAAGAAAGATTAATGTGGTTCACCAAAATATATCTTATTGTGAAGTGGTAAAGGATGAAAAAATTGTGTGTGAAGAAGAGGACAGAGAAAGGTGAATGGGTGAGGCAGTTGCGTTGGAGGTAGATGTTTCGAATTTATGTATTAATATGTTTTAGAAGTTTAGGGCACGGGTTGTGATATGAATCGGGGACTTTGCGAGTCGAGGCACTGGTACTTGCAAAGACACTTCGGCTTGGTTTGGTAAAATTTTTTAAAGAGGTGTTTGTGCTTTTTAAAAACTCAAGCTCTTCATTTTGTGTTTGTCTGTTTGATAAATAAAAAAGATAATGTGCTTGTGCTTGCAGTTTTTAAAAGATTGGGGTACTTTTGAAAGTACTTGAGATAGAGCTTTTTAAAGTTGGTTTGTACTTATCAAAATTTAAAAATCTAGTAAAACCTCATATGTTAACTAATTTTCAAATTTAATACTTGTGTCTTTTATAGTATTTTTAAATTTTAAAAACTATTTTACCAAATGTAATTATTGTTGCTTGTGATTATTAAAAGTAATTTTTAATTTGATTTACCAAACATAAATACTACAACTTTTAAAAAGCCATCTTTTAAAAATTAGCTTTTATAAGCTACTTTTGAAAAGTAAAAGCTTAACCAAACTAAGCCTTCGTCGTTCAAGTCAGAATGAATTTGAGAGGTATAAAGCTACTTTTCGGCTCCCCTTTATATAGCTGGTGGTAGTTATCTTATTTTATCTAGATAAGATAAGTAAGGTATTTAAATTCGAATATTAGTTAGAGATTATAAAGTCGGTTTGGCCGTCATCATCTTATTTTATCTGACTAGGATAAATGAGGTATTTGAATTCGAATGTTGAATCACGATATTAAAAGTTATTAATCCATCTTTGGACCATAAGGGTTTGAAATTATCGAATTCGGTGACCGTTCTAAGAAAGGATATGGAG
>NC_029791.2:115504323-115504639 GCF_000816755.2 Arachis ipaensis
AGGTGTATTAGCTTATAGTATATGTGTATTGAAAAGTCGTAATACTTTAATAAATGGTACGGTGAATTATCACTAGCACACTTTGAATATTTTTATTCTGTCAATTAGCACTGAGGTTAAGAATTGGAATCCCAATCTATTCTCTGAAAAATAGGCAGAGTGCGAGGATTTGGTAGCAACCCAAAAATTTCTGCCTCAAAATGGGGGAGGAAGGAACATGCTTTTGCAATTCACACCACAAAATTATACTACGCAAATCACTCAATAATGGAGATGCTACTTATTGGGTTTGGTTATAGACACGGATTACTATTTG
>NC_029791.2:115504846-115510706 GCF_000816755.2 Arachis ipaensis
TTGAAAATAAGTTTGAAACGCATATATTTATATACAATTATATAATGCATATATTTTACAAATATATAGTGAAAGTTGGGCTTGACTGAAGGTGATGGCACCAAACTCCTGATTTGGAGATACATGTAAGAGATTTTGATGCCAAAAGTAATAGGAATTATAGGTGGATGAAATTAACTTAGAATATTTATATATGTTTCCTCGTGGATAACTGTTTAAGAGTAGGTAGTTTTGTTGTTAGTCATGTAGCGATTATCACCCTTTATTTCATATGGTGGTTACTTCTTAGTAAGAGGTTAAGATCCATAAAATTTGCGAGATCTTTGAGAGTGAAAAATTTTGTGTGACCCCCAAACCAAATAACAGTCGTTGGTTTGGGAGATTCAGTCAGTGCGTATCAAGATAGATATGATCCTAGTTTGTTCTTGGGTTAGATTAGATTGATGTAGCCTTATGTCTAAATTGAACCTCTTTGTTATTAAAAGTATAAATATAAAAAGATATTTTCATAGTTACAAAATAATTTTTCTAAAAAAAAAATAAAATTGTATAAAGTGCGAATAGAAGCTCTGCCAGGATTTCTTTATAGAAAGCTTTCTTGTGTAAGGTATGCGAGGAGGGTTCATGAGGGGGTGCTTCTCACCCACATGGTTCGAGAGAAGAAGAGGAGAGTAGATCACCGACGAAAGGAAAGAGGACTATCAGAGGAGAAGTGTTTTTGAGAAGCAGAGTTCTATGTCCAAGAATGAAAAGACTGGATGATTGAGCAACAAGCAGAGGGTGAAGTACAGGGAGAAGTCGTCGTGAAAGGTTGCTTGGTGACAGCTTCCGCAGCCCCAGCTAGCGGCACCCGTTCTTTTGTGGATATAGTGAAGAAGGGAAGAGGATAGAGAAGGGAACTGAGCCCACTATGGACGGAGAGCCCAACCTTAACGAAATAGAACAGGATAGTGAGAAAGAAGATGATGAAGTGATAATCAAGAAAATGCCTAACGACCTGTATAATTTGGTAACAGGGAAGCGCATCAAGAGAGAGACTAGAGAAGAATGGTGGAACTCGTTAATTGTAAAACTCCTGGGGCGTAAAATCTCTCTGAATGTTGTTAGAAGGAGACTGGAGGTTATTTGGGGTAAGCAAGGCAGTTTGAAAGTCATTGACTTTGGTAATGAATTTTTCTTCGTTCGTTTCTTTAACTCTGAAGACTTGGATCATGCGCTAATGGAGGGTCCTTGAAAATTTTTTTATCATTATTTGGCTATTCAGTTATGGATACCAGATTTTGACCTAGCATCAGTCATAATCGATAACATTGCTGCTTGGATTTGTCTCCTGGGATTAGTTATTGTATACTTTCAGCATTTAATTTTGAAAAAAATTGAAAATATAATTGACAGGATTATTAAGGTGGATAACAACATTGTTGATGTGGCGAGAGAAAAGTTTGCGCGAATTTGCGCTGAAGTAGATTTAAACAAGCCTTTGATGTCGCATTACATGATCAATGGAAAAAAGCATATAATTGAATATGTGGGTCTGCACCAAGTTTGTTTCTTCTGCAGAAAAGTGGGGTATGAAAAGGCCAACTGCGCCAAAAAAATAAAAAAAGAATTCTGAAGAAGCAGTTACCAAGGAGGCAGCCATTACTGAAGTAGACAAATCATTGGAGTCAGAGAATGGGGATGAGGACAATTGTAGAAATTCAGAAAAGAATAAGGATAAAAAGGCAACAACAAAAAATGCGGAATCATACGGGTCATGGATGATTGTACAAAAGACTATACGTGGTAGGAAAAACCAAATATCAGGGGATAATGAAAATGTTTGTAGAGAAGGTACTGGCAAGGATACTGTAGGTACAATTACAGGTAATCCTTTCATATTCTCAGTTTTGCAAAATGAGGAAGCAAATGCAGTGAAGGTACAACATCATGATGTGCCTGAAACAAATGACACTAATGAGAATCAAAAGGGAAAACACAGCTACGAAAAAAGAAAAATCTGCCCTTACTGAAGAAAAAAACAACCACAGAGCAAAAGACCAAAATTCTTGAAAAGGCCCCTAGCCAAAGCCACCCCAAAAAGATATCACAATCATAGAACTTGACCTACATGCTGCCAAACAGGACACTACCAAGAAAGCCCAATCTTTTTCATCCCGTTTTCTTAACATAACCAAGACCACCACTGACCCACACATCCCCCCATACAAAGCTAAGCCACTACACTTTCAGAAAAATTGGGTAGAACCCAATTCACCAAGCTTAGAGGCCAAAACCCGGGAGACCATATCTTCATCTGGACCGGCAGAAAAAATGATCCAAATCCAGTAAATGAAGAGGTAAAGGAGAATGATATGAATGATATGCAGGGTGTGGTTCATGAAGTGGACCAAGACGTTTCAGAAATTTTACATACTGTGGAGAAAATGGTTTACTAAGTGTTAGGCTTCTTCGGCCTGTTTTTCTTTCTTATTTGTCTTTTGGACCATGAATATCTTTGTTTGGAATATAAAAAAAAAATTAAAAATATGAAAACGGTTTGCACCCTAAAAGAGCTTAAGAGGAAGTACAAACCTAACATTATTGTTCTTCTAGAATCCAAATGCAGTGGGCAGCGAGTGATGGAGATAATCAGAAATGTGGGGTGCTGATACTATTGTCTCGTGGAAGCAATTGGATTTAGTGGTAGTATATGAGTCTTATGGGACGATGCATTTTTGGTGGTAAATGCTTTTATTAAACAACCACAATTCATTCATCTTGAAACAATGTTTGGTGGTCATGATGTCTGGTTCTTTACTGCAATTTATGTGTCTCTTCAGAAAAGCACTCGAAGGAAGCTTTGGGGGATATTAGTAATATTGCCAATACTATAAATGGTCTCTGGATGCTAGCGGGTGACTTCAATAAAATAGCTAATCTTTTAAAAATAAGAAGCGGAGAGAGTGGAAACCAACAAGCTTGCAGAAAGTTTCAGAGTTGGATAAATGAATGCAACCTTCTTGATTTGGGGTATGTGGTTGCAAAATACACTTGGATAGATCTGGTATGGAGAGGGTGTTGAAGGTACTAGATAGAGCCATTGCTAATATAGATTGGTGAATGAAATATCATAATACTAGAATTAAGGTCCTGACTCGATGTAGCTTCGACCATCACCCTATTCTCATTAATATGGAGCTAGACAAAGTTGATACTGGAGAAAAACCTGTTAGGTATGAAGTGATGTGAAAAACTCATCCTGATTTTCGCAACTTTGTTAATGAGACTTGGATGCAGAGCTCTTCTTCTTTTTTCCCTAATAATCTAAATAATTTAGTTGGGCATCTGAAAAGTTAGAATAAAAATATGTTTAGAGATGTGTTCAAAAGGAAAGACTGTGTCATCAGAGACTGAATAGATACAAAAATTCTTAAACTATGGTCAAAATCGTTTTCTTTTTAGGCTTGAAAATGAATTATCTGAGGAACTGAAATCAATCTTAGAATAAAAAGAACTATTGTGGCTCTAAAAATCAAGGCAGCTGTAGATTACAGATGGTGACAGGAACACTTGTTTCTAACATGAAAAAATCATTGTGAGAAGAAGAAAAAACCGCATTATCAAGTTGAGAAACAGTGATGGAGAATGGTGTAGTGATATAGAGATCTTGAAAAATTTTACCAGCGACTTTCTTATAAATATTTACAAAGAAGATCCTA
Source organism: Arachis ipaensis (assembly GCF_000816755.2). Taxonomy (NCBI): domain Eukaryota; kingdom Viridiplantae; phylum Streptophyta; class Magnoliopsida; order Fabales; family Fabaceae; genus Arachis; species Arachis ipaensis. The sequence continues at coordinate 115,508,548 of NC_029791.2, forward strand.
ATAGAAAGGCCACTCTCAACACCATGCTAACTTAGCCCCCTCTGGCAGAGACACACAAAAAAGGAATAGAAACAAACATTACTCATCAAGGAAGTTTTTTTTTTTGGCATTGGCTCATTCAAAGCACCGGAAAAAGATGGCTTCCCTGCACATTTCTTCAAGGAACACTGGCATGCGTTGCAAGACTCTTTCTGTGCCTAATCACTTATGGAAGCATCTAGAAGCTATAAGTGAAGTGAACCAAATGTTGCTTGTCCTGATCCTTAAAGTCCTCCAACCGGAGTTCATCTCACAATTTCGTTCGATAGATCTATGAAATGTGGCTTATAAGTGTGTATCTAAAATCATTGTATCTAGAATTAAACCTTCCCTAGCAGGCAGATTAGCTCCAAACCAATCAAGTTTTATACCGGGACGCACGATACATTATAATATCATTATAGCAAAGCTCACAACATGCAGAAGATAAAAGACGTGAGGTCGTTCATGGAAATAAAAATCGACTTTGCTGAAACTTATGATTGTATAAACTAGAATTTTATCCATAACTGTCTTATAGAATTTGGTATACCTCAACACTTGATAAGTATCATTATGGCAGGAGTAAAGTCGGTTTCATATAAGGTGCTTTGGGATGGATGTAAGCTTGAACATTTTATCCTTAAGCATGGCATTAGACAAAGAAATCCGATTTTACCCTATTTCTTTGTCATTGTCGTGGATAAGTTATCCCAAATTATAGAGGAAAAAGTGCAAAAAGATTTCTGGAACCCTATGAAAACAAGGAGACTAATCTCACATCTTTTTTCTGACAATCTTCTACTTTTTGTAGAGGTGACCAGGGAACAAATGAAGATAATTAAGAATATCTTAGAAGTCTTCAGAATGGCGTCAGGATTTAAGCTGAATGAGATAAAGACTTTCATCCTTTTCTCTAGGAATGTAGACTAGCGTACCAGAGAGGCACTCAAGGCCATGAGTGGTTTTATTGAAATGGAAAGCTTGGGGAGATATCTGGGTGCTATGCTTACAAATGCCCGAAAAGGCAAGGATAAATCAAGAACATTATTGATCGAGTTGCTAAAAAACTTATAGGGTGGAAGGGAAGCTACCTATCTTTTGTAGGGAGAGTTACTCTTGCTCAATTAGTCATTAGCCCATCTCTAAATTTTGATATGATGGATATGAGGTTACCTAGGGGAGTATGTGGCGAAATAGAAAAACTTCAAAGAAAATTCATATGAAGTGGGGACATTGAGAAGAGAAGCATACATGCTGTAAGCTGGGACATCCTTTGTAAACCAAAGTGTATGAGGGGATTAGGCTTCAAAAGATTGGATATCATGAATGATGCTTTCCTCTTGAAAATTTTGTGGAGATTAAACACTGAACAAGAGGCGTTATGGTTAAGGACTCTCATTGGCTTATATGGGAGAAATAAAAATCTTCTGCATGAGATGAAGGTTTGTTCTGCAGATTCTTCCTTATGGAAAGATTTGGCAAAGATTAAAGACATCTTTAGACAAACATGTATCCTTTTCAGTAGGAAATGGATAATCAATTCTTCTTTGAAAAAATAACTGAATTCAAAATGAGAAATCATTGCTAATGAACACAGAAACAACTATTTGTGACAACATATTAGATATGCGGGTCAGGAAAGCTACGGCTAATGGTCAGTGAATATTTAGTTTATTGCAACAATTCCTTAATGAAGAGACCCTCAATATGATCAGGGCAATACCACCAGCGGATGTAGAGTTGGGGGTGTTTGCTTGAGTTGGAATCCTTCTACAAATGGCAATTTCTTGATGTCAAGCACGTACAGGATGCTCACAAACTATGGAGAGAAAACTGATGTGGTTTGAAAAATTATTTGGGGATGAAAAGGATCGCAGAAAATCAAATATTTTACCTAGATGGTCCTTCATCAACGAATCACGACAGCAAAAAGAAGAGCATGTCTTTTTGGCGTAAATGCTGCTTGTAGGGGTGTTCAAAATCGATCCGGACCGAACTAAACCGATGAACCGAACCGAAATAACCAAAAATCGAACAAACTGAAAACCGAAAAAATCGAAACAAACTTGTTTTGCTATTTTTTTTGCGGTTCGGTTCAATTTTCGGTTCTGACCATGAAAACCCCAACCGAACCGATT
>NC_029791.2:115510714-115518180 GCF_000816755.2 Arachis ipaensis
CTGACTTTAACCCCCAATCGAAACCTAACCTAGGTCTCTTTTCTCCAAATCTCGCCCTCTGTGCACCCAGCCACGGAGCCAGCCACCCACGTCCTTGAGTCTCGAGGCCGGCGGCACCCACGTTCCTCCCACCACCTCGAAGCCTTCCTCTGAAGTCCCAACGCCGAACACGAAGTCCCAGAGCAGAGATCCCCCACCGCCGGTGCACCACGAACACGAAGCCGTCGCACAACAGGCCAGCACCCACTGACCCAGCAGGCCAGCACCACGCCACCACCCACTGACCTAACAGGCCAGCACAGCACCACGCCAGTGAGACACTACCACCCAGCAACGTTTCTGTGTTTTGGCCACGATCAATAGTTCAACACAGCACCTCCCAGTCTCCCACCCAGCCACCGATTCAAGTCAATATGGAGCCCGAGCCACTGATTCAGGTAATGTTTACCAATTGCTCTTTAGTGTTTACTGATGCATTGTTGCTACTTGCTGTTTGTCAGGTAGTGTTGGTAACTTGTATTGATGAATTATTTTATTGTTGGTATTATTGCTGGTTGCTGTTTATTGTTTAGTTTATTGAAATCTGTTTATTGTTCATTTTATTATTCATATTATTGTTCAGTTTATGGTTGGTAATTTGGTATTGCTGGTTATTGGTTTATTGTTCAGTTTATTGAGATCAGTTTATTGTTCATTTTATGTTCAATTTATTCTTGGTAATTTGGTATTGCTGGTTATTGATTTATTATTCAGTTTATTGCTGGTCAGTTTATTGTTGATAATTTGGTATTGCTGGTTATTGATTTATTGTTCAGTTTATTGAGATCAGTTTATTGTTCAATTTATGTTCAGTTTATTCTTGGTAATTTGGTATTGCTCGTTATTAATTTATTGTTCAATTTCTTACTGGGTTTTGATTTATAAGTTGTTGTGTTTTTATCCTTGATTTATTGTATTTGTTTATGTAGTTTGACGTCAGTTCAAGTGAGAATATGGGCGACACTGAATTGCCGTCAGTTCCTCTTCAGAATGAATCAACAAGCATCAGATCTCCGATTGCATTGCCTGCTATGCCAGCTCCTTATCGAAACACAAGGAAGCTTGCTAGTAGAGGCCGAGGCAAAAGGCGGGCTGTTGAAGAAGCTCTCGTTGATGACTCCGCTGAAACTGAGGCCGACGAAGGTAAGAGAAAATCTTGTAGACCTAGGTCTTGGACATGGGATCACTTTACTAAAGATGAAACTAGTAATCCACAGTATCCTAGAGCTAAATGTAATTGGTGTGGGGCTAGTTATGCTTGTGGTACACATAAAAATGGCACTAGTAACATGAAATATCACTTGTTTTCGCAATGCAAAAAATTTTCGAAGGAGGCATTAGATCCTACCCAAAAGATTCTTTGTTTTCAAGATGTGATAAAAGATGATAGGAAAGGGATAGGTAGTTCACTTTCTGCCGTGTCATTTGATGTTGATCGTTGTGGACAAGCGCTTACTAGAATGATTATTGTGGATGAATTGCCTTTTTTGCATGTTGAGGGGGAGGGTTTTCGTTATTATACGAGTTGTTTGCAACCCAAGTTTCCAATTCCTGGAAGGCTCACAGTTGCTAGGGATTGTTGGAAGCTTTATTTGAATGAAAAAAATTAAGTTGAAGTCTGTTTTCTCTCAACCAAATCAAAATATTTGTTTGACAACTGATTGTTGGTCATCTGTGCAAAACTTGAACTATCTTTGCCTTACTGCTCATTACATTGATGCTAATTAGAAACTGCAAAAAAGAATCTTGAATTTTTGTGCTATCAAGAATCACAAGGGGAAAATAATTGGTAGGAAGATTGAAAGATGGTTGTTGAGCTGGGGGATATCCCGGGTTTTTTTCTATCACTGTTGATAATGCTAGTTCAAATGATGTTGTACTTTCTTACTTGAAAAATAGAATAGATGATTGGAACTCACATCCATTAAGGGGAGAGTTTTTACATGTTAGATGTTGTGCTCATATTTTAAATCTCGTTGTGAATGATGGGTTGAGAGAAATGCATGAGTCAATTTTAAAGATTAGAAATGCAGTTCGGCATGTGTATGCATCACCGGGTCATACTAAGAGGTTTAAAACTATGATTAAGGAAGTTAGAATTCTGAAAAAAGGCACTGTCTATTTAGATGTTCCTACCAGGTGGAACTCTATCTTTTTAATACTTGAAAGTGGTTTGAAGTTTCAAAAGGCATTTAAATGATTGGGGGAGAGAGATTCTGAATATGCTATGATGGCTGGTGGGATTCCTAAGTCTGAGGATTGGGAGAATACAAGGCATTTTGTCAAGTTTTTAAAAATATTTTATGATGTAACTAACAAAGTTTCTGGTTCAACGTTTGTGACATCTTCTCAATACTTTAATGACTTTTGTAAAATATTGTCTACACTTAAGCATTTGATGGGAAGCTTAGATACGGTGCTTTCAGGCATGGTTGAGAAAATGAAGTCCAAGTATGATAAGTATTGGAAAAATATAAAAAATACAAACATGATGATTTTCATTGCAGTGGTTCTTGATCCTAGGTATAAGCTTCAATTGATTAAGTGGAGTTTTGAAAAGTTGTATGAAAAAGAAGATGCTAAATTATTGACTTCAAAGGTGAAGGAGACGCTTTTCAAGGTGTTTAATAGCTATAGGCTGTTTGGTGGTAACTATCAAAGATCTACTCGGCAAGATCCTCCTGAAATTGGCACACAAGAGCTTGAGGCACGTGAAACTTCATTTGCTATGGAATTTGAGAAGAAAATGTAATTCAATGAGAGTGTTAACAAGAATGAGGTGGAGTTATATCTTATGGAGGCATTAGAGAAGAGTGGCGTGCAATTTGACATTCTAAATTGGTGGAAAGTGAACTATTCTTGGGCAGATTGCAAGAGACGTCTTAGTCATGCATGCCAGTTTCCACAGTTGATTCAGAATCAACATTTAGTACTGGAGGAAAGGTTTTGAATAATTATAGGAGTTCTCTAACTCCGATGAGAGCTGAAGCATTAATTTGTACACAAAATTGGTTCCGAAACTCTCCAAAACTTGTCCTTGAGGAACTCATCGAGGAATTGGAGAAGTTGGAATTAGGTATGGTTAAGTTTCTACTTATAATTTTCTTTATTTTAATCTAGTTTTTATTAATATATATTATTTGTTATGATTATTTCTGGTTTTTTATTTTTTGTAGAAGTTGCACCCACTCCTGATCCTAATGAAGAAGATTCTGGTGTTGAGTCTAATTGAGTACATCTTGTTATGATATGAATTGTTTTTTTTATATTATTATTATTGTTGTTGTTGTTGTTGTAACTGTTTTTTTATTTCAGGTTGGTTTGCATTAAGAAGTTTAGCTGTTTTGTTGGAGAAGACACTATAACTTCGCTATCTTTTAATGACAATTTATTTTTATTTTCAGTTGTATTGACTGTTGAACTATTAAACTTCTTTAATTGTCGTATTTGAATTCTTTTTGTCGTTAAATTTTATTAGATCAAGACTTTGTTAGCTATTGTGTATTTGTGTTTGTCGATTTCAATGTTACGACTTTGTGAAATAGTATGGTAGTATTTTTTTTAATTGATTAAAAAAATCGAACAAACCGAACCAAACTAAGCCGATTTTAAATGGTTTTGTTTGGTTCGGATGGCCTTGATAAAAAAACTAAACCAAACCGAACCGCAGTTTAATTAGACGATCGGATCGATGACTTTTCCCTCAAAAACCGAATCAAACCGCACCGTGAACACCCTAGCTGCTTGCCATAGATGTCCAACCATGGAAGAGAACGTGATACACCTGCTGCGAGACTGTACCCTTGGTTCACGGTTATGGACAACTATGATTTATCCCCAAATTATAAATAATTTTTTTAGAGCTCCCTTTAATGCTTAGATCAGGTGGAATCTCACTATGGATCTGAGCGCTGCCAAAGATGGTAATTGGAAATCTTACTTCTTAGTAACCTGCTGGTGGTTGTGAAAATGGATAAATGAAAAAATTTTCACATCACCTTAGCGAAAGCCTTTTAGGCCAGTGGCTTTTATTGCAGCACAGGTCAAAATATCCTTACAGCTTTTGCTACTGAGAAGTAAGGTAGCCATAAAAAACTGGAAGGCCGCGTCACTTGGCACCCACCCACAGAAGGGTGGATGAAGGTGAACACTGATGGCGCTGTGAAAGGGAATCCTGAAACCGCTGGATGTGGTGGGCTACTTCGGAATCCACAATGAAGATGAATTGCTGGCTTCACAGCTAATATTGGCTACTGTAGTTTATTCCGAGCAGAATTATGGGGCGTATATTATGAGATAAGAACAACTTGGAATCTGAGGTTGAGAAGACTTATTCTCGAAACAGATTCAAAGACTGTGATTAAAGTGCTTAAGATGAAGACTTCCAATGCAAAGCACCCGGATACTATGGTGAGAAAAATTGCAGAGCTACTGTGAAAAGATTAAGAAATTACTATACGACATACATACAAAGAAGGAAATAGAACTGTAGATCTTTTGACAAATGAAAGCTTGAGGATGGAGCCGAAATACTACTTCGTTGATCAATTAAGTAGCAATTTTAAGATGATTCTTTTTTATGACTATGGGCTACCTTATTTCGTTTAGTTTTTTTTTTTTCTGTATTTGTGTGTTTTCTATACTTTATGGTCCATTCAAATATTAAATTTTTTTTTTCTAAATCTTTAGTTTTTATAACGCAATATTATTTTAGACTAACAAAAAAAAAGTGTAAATTAAAAAAGTTTAAACTCATCTATTTCTTTTAATTTAAGTTCTCTAAAAACGTAATCTTAACTCTTTTTATTATTCATAAATCAAACTCAACTTGTTAGATTAGATATATTGCTACCGGATTAATTCAAAAGGGAAACAAAAAGAGAGAGAAGGTAGCAAAGAACCAAACAAAGAAAGAAATAAAAGACAAAGTGAAGTGAAAAAAAAAAAAACAGAATAATAAGGGGATTTGGTAGAGGAAAAAGCTGAAATCCAAAAATATGTCCTGCAAAAGCATAACCCACTCGTGCTTTCCTTCGCGGTTTATGGTTATCTGTTTAGGTAATTTATTAATTAATTAATTTCCATATATTCAGTTGCTGCTAATTACCTTTATTCCAGAAATTAATATAATGTAAGACACAAAAATATCCCCCGTTTTCTGTACGTATATACAGCAGCACATGTGATTTTTCCTTTACATGTCTCAACATCATAGTTGGTTCCCACTTCAATACTTGCTCTTAATTATAATTGTTCATTTTAGTTTTGATCACTCTTTAGTGCGCTGCATGAGAACCCAATTTCATTCATTCCTGATTTTCATTGTTTTGATCAATGATTTCAAATGATTAACTTATATAAAATCTACATTGTCTCATTTTTAATGTTAACTGTAACGGCGTCCTGATATTAATAATTTGGGATATACCAATGAAGTACAATGTATTATCCTGCTATATGTAAATATAATGAAGTATTATATTTATATCAACAACTCGATTCAATGTACAAAAGGAAAAACAAGAAGTACATTCATGTATTTATAATTTTGAGTTTTTCTTTTTATAGTGGTAGATCAACAATTAGTAGTAGAAGTCCCCACTACTTTATATAAGTACACCTAGAATAGTTATTAAAGAATAAAAAGAATTGAACCAAAGTTTAATAATATATTAAAACTTTATTTGATTTATAATCTTATTTATTATATCAAAATAATTAACTAATTCATTCAAATTAAGAACTTATATATTATACTTTTGTATTAACTATTCTTGATACTATATATTAACTAACTTAAGAATAGTAGTTTAAATTAAATGCAAGTTAAATAATAGAATGGCATAACCATGAAGGACATGCCCAGCTAAGGCATAATAGTGTATTTGACTAATTAGTGTGTCATATAATTATTTCTCCAAAAATATAAATAAATAAAAAAGATATATACCACTCGTGGGCACGAACCATATGCAAAGTTCATTTATAATTATTAGTGCTGTTTAAGAAGAAATTCATTTTATTACCTTTTCTTTGTTTTAAAAAAGGTAGATTATTATACAAGTGGAGGTTGGACAGGGCCGCTTGTGAGTATTAAAATGAGAGATTAAGTACCACGACAGAACTCATTAAATAAAACAGTATATATATACACAAATTATTGATTTGGTCAGCACAAATTATGTTATGTCATGCATTTAGGGTGGTCATGGAGCGAATTTTATTAATTAATATATATTTAAAAATACATGTTAAAACTATTATTAGTAAAATATTTGAAATAATTTATTTTATGGGTAAATAACCTCTCTAAACCAAAGCAACTTTAAAATTATCTCAATTTTCCAAACTCAAAAATGTTATGTAGTTGTCTCTATTTATATTTCTATGTAAATCGAATTCAATGAATTTGAATTAGGGTTTTAGTAGTAAATTAAATCTATAAGATTCGAATTACTTGATGATCATATCTATTACTAAATCGAATGAAAACGATTTGATTTGGCTTCCTCCATAGTAAATCGAATTGGTTGAATTCGATTTACAATGGGTTGGCATATATTTGAATTTTACCCAAAATAAATCGAATTAAACGGTATTGAGTTAGAACCAATAATAAATCGAATTCAATAGTTTTGATTTACTAGCATTTATTGTCTTTAATAAATCGAATCAAATAGGATCGATTTACCTATATGTGCCTATAAATATAATTTGAATTCATTTCATTCGAATTCGAAACCAACATTCCCATCCCACCAAACTCCGCCACCCCTCCCAAATCTTGGAAAAAACTCGTAAAAAATTCAAATCTGTACATATGGAAGACAATCCGAATCGTTTGTATCGATTAGATGGAGTCGCTCATATTACAAGTACCATCCATAAAGAGGTTAGTGAACAAAATTTTTTATTTTGAACATAATTTAGTCATGCTAGTAATGTTAACATGCTTCTTGTAGTAGTTGTTTAAAGTCGTTAGTTAGGAATTAAAAAATTAATTTTTACAATATAATCGCTCGGTAGAAGTAGTAATATGTTAATTGGTTAGATTTTGAAAACTTGAAATGGTACTTAAAAAGGTTAGTTAGGATTGTACCCTAAGGAGAGTAAATCGAAACTTTTTTATTCGATAGTAGTGTGCATATAAATCGATACTCATTGATTCGATTTAGTACTCCTTAACCTTATTCGAATTCATTAATTTCGATTTACGTTTGAACCCGAAATAATGTAATTCAAATGCTTTAGATTCGATTTACTACTAATAAGTCTAATTCGAATTCAATAAATTCGATGTATATAGAATTATTGAACGAAGACATTTAAGTAACGTTTTTGTAGTAGGGAGATTCAAGTAATTTTAAAGTTACTTTGGTTTATAGAGATGAATTATCCTTATTTTAACAAGTAATAATAAATATATT
>NC_029791.2:115518202-115561358 GCF_000816755.2 Arachis ipaensis
TTATTTTAATAAAAATTATTTAATACTTTTTACAAATATTTTTAGAACAACTATAACCAAACCTAATATATTTTGGTAGAAAAATATTTGTTGGAGAATTGGAGTTATGGAAGATGAGTTTAATGCAGCATACAACCCATATGCGTTTGATGGCAATTGCTGCTGATATGGCAGGAGTCATTTATTGTCGCCGATAAAGTTGACTTTGACCAGATTCTTGTTATTCTATTTTATAGTAAATTGCACTACACTATACTATAGATCACTTTAGGGTAGTCGTAGCCTTTGAAAGTAGCAGCATAACAGTTCCGTGATTTCATAAAAAATAGAATTTCATTCTAATTCATTGAGAATATTGCATATATATTTTATATTTTTTTTACCAAAGTTTTATTCAATTTTTAACATTTATTATATTTGAACCAATTGATTAATCAAGGAAAATCTGATGTCTTTGAAAAAAGACTACAAATTTTTGTGCATGAAGAAACTACTCCATATCTTTCTTGACTATTTAATTTCTGATACACTCAACATGAAGTAACATATATAATATTTTTATATGATATAATTAATACCCGTGTGAGGGAATTTGATGCATGATACTGATCTCAACATTAATTAAAAGAACTAAAACGAAGAAGCATTTAAGATTACACCAAACGTTCTGGGCAGAAGATGGTGCAGAATCCTTACGATAAAATTTGGCTGCTGCAATTATATTGCAGTTGCAGGGAACTCTCAGTTATCATCTTACTCATCTAAATTCTCACCTGCCACTTCCTATTCATAAATCATAAATAAAAGCATCTAATCTTCTGTTGTGTCCTTGTTTATACCCAAAATTTCTGACAAATGGATGGAGATTCTCGTTATCAATGCAATTCTAGCAAACATTTGAAGTTAGTTGGGCATTCATGATGGGCTTAAGCTTGCTTTGATTTTCTTGGGTCCCTTTTTTTTGGTCAGGGATTTTCTTGGGTCCGAATTGGGCAGTTGGTATTGTTGAGTTATTGTCTTTATCGGCCTTAGTCGGTTTAGTATACATTATATTAATGGGCTGCGAAGCCCTATTATTCGTTATTGTTGGAGTCAGATACTTTCAGACCATCAAAGCTGTTAAGCCCAAAAAAGTGACATTGGTACACTCTAAAAGGGTTCAAATTCACGTATATGAAACTCTTATTCTGAAAATTAATGTTCTTAATCGTCATTGCCAGGTTCGGATGTTACAGATATATCGAGAGGGTAACAGAATGGCAGAGGTCTTGGGATATTCTAATGCTTTGGAACTTCATGTTTTTCTTAGTGCTCCTTGTGGGATTAATTCTTTGATTAGTGGCGATTCAAGAGAAGTGTCTTTTCCCTGTCTTATAATGTTCTCTTGTTTGTGCGGACTGTCTTATTTTCGAGAACTTTTAGAGGAAGTATAGGAAGCCAATAGAATATGTGTACAATGTGTATAATGGAGGTTTAGAGATGTCCGATTCAGTATTAGAGATATCATTAATGTTACATTTTCTTATCAGTTTAAGCTTTTGGAATGAGTGGTTGTATGATTAATATAATGTATACTAAACCGACTAAGGCCGATAAAGACGAGTTTTTAATGGTGTGAACTAAAATGTTTGCTAAAGACGAGTTTTTAATCTAAAATATCGAAGGCTTAAGTAATAAAACTGAACCATAAAGCATATATTTAACATAAACCAAAAAATAAAAAATGTCGAAATAAACAATTTAATTTACTTCCCGAATCTCTGAAGTCTGAACAGCCAAATGAAGGTTCAAGCAGTTGAACCACGTATTTGGATCTTCTAAAGTTTGAATTTCACTTTAAAGAGTAAAGTGTGATCTTCTACCCTTAAATAGTTTCTCTTTCATATTTATTCTTGGTCCCACCTATGAAATTAATGATGAGAGATCACACTTTACTCTCTAAAGTGAAATTCAAACTTTAGAGGATCCAAATCCGTTAAACCACCTATACCTGAATGACGAATTATTGGTGGTATAAGTAGCCGAGCCAGGCTTGAGATTCAAAGACTATGCGGGGGACATGTAGCAGCATTTTGAACTAAGTAAAGACCATGAGACCTGAAGAGTCGAGATGAGGACATAATGGACACTTGACAGTATGCCACTGTTGCCCTGTTAATGTGTGTACTACGTTGGCATACAAAGAATGAACAAGATCTTTCCTTAAATACACAACAGCAGACAACGTTAGGATAACTTTAATTCTTCGAAAGGTATTTCATAAAGATTTTTTTTAATTTTAAATTTATGTTGTAACAAAAACTTTGAAATTTTAGTTATAAAATTATTCTAATTGTATTTTGAACTTGATGAATAATAATCTTTCAATTCTTAAAACCATCCACCAATTAACAAGTTGATTGATGAGCCGTAGAGAGAATAATTAAATATATGCGGATGCCAGTGTCAACAAATATGAAGAAGAGAGCACACATTGAATTGGGCCACGTTTCACTGTTCTAAAATTAACATTTGCGATACAAACAGCGGAATAAACGTTTTCCCCTCGTTCTTAAGTAGAGAGACCTTAATTTGGTTACGATTAAAGACAACAAATATTCATACAAAGGACGTTTAGGCCTTAAACACTGCAAGTAAAAAGGCTCTCCCTCACAACATACCATGGGGAACTTAGCCCATGGCATATTTCTGGGTCCAGCTTCTGGCGGTTGACTCGTACTTGTTCCTGTCTGTCTTGTACATGTGGGCAATTTCAGGGACCAAAGGATCATCAGGGTTTGGGTCAGTCAACAGGGAGCAAATTGAAAGCAACACCTAAGGGCATAGGTATAGAAAGTGAACAATATTTAGTAGCAGTTTAACATCTTCAATAAAGGAGCTATAGAATGGCTATACTTAAATACAATATACATGAGGCAATTGTATCAGCCATACTGTTATCTACTTCATAATCCCAAACTTCATACAAATTAGCAATTATATTTATAGCAGAAAGAAAATTAAGATTAAGATTTCAGTATTAATTCATAGCCAGTTAGAGAGTTTACATCATCTTGTCATGTTCTTGTTAGGACATTAAAAAGAAAAAACTATGATAAGTGATTGCATCTAGTAAAACACCAATTTTTTTAACAACTAAGTAACACATCATTAGTAGTAGTCCCAAAAGGCCTTAGTTTTTTCTGAAATAGAATTAAGAGGGCTGCTTTCATCATGTGAAATTATTAAGAAACATACCTTGGAAATGGTCAGTGCAGGGCTCCACTGCTCCTTCAATATGTCAAGACAAATGCTTCCGTTGCTATTAATATTTGGGTGAAATACCTTTGTCCTGAATGCAACCTGTACAATATTCGCAATCCATGAGCATGGACATCATGATTGAAATATATAATATATACTAGCTAGGAGTATTGACCTAAAAAACCTACAGAGCAAACTAAAAGATTTAATCATTAATGGTTTTTAATTTTTAAATGCCAAATTGATTTATGATATTGAACTTATCCAGCTGACTCCACCTAAAACGAAGAGGATCATGTGCTGTTCTATACCACATAGAAAATGTATAGACAAGTATTATTTTCCCCTTGCCAAAGTTATTCCTCAAGAAACTTGAGATCAACAATTAGCATTTCAGTAAATAAGTGTTTAAGAATAAATATAGAATCGAAAACATTGAAGAAATTTTACATAATTAATTAGAACTTGATTTAATTACAAACCTTTGGTGGCTTAAAGGGATAATCCGGAGGGAAATGAATAGTGACTAGGAAAACACCTCCAGCATATGGACTGTCTGGAGGACCCATGATTGTTGCTTGCCAGTGAAACATATCCTCAGCAACAGGACCTGACAAAAGAGGAAATCGTGGATAAGTACACATTAATTACAAATGCCAGAAACACAAGAACTAGATTGGCTTATCCCTAATCCTAACATTAAGAGTACAAGATTGTATCTACCGCACTATCAACTAGTAAGCTCATCTATGATAACCAACAACAAACTTTCAACAATTCACACCAACTACATACTAATAATTCAAAGATTATAATAGTTCAAATAGGTTTATCTATTGGGCAACATTGATCATGGTCACCCTTCTACCAGAAAATAAAAGACATCGACATTAGGACACAGAAAAGGCTTGATTGTAAGACACTTGAATAAAAAAAAAAAGAATCAAGGATTCAAATGAGAAAAAAAAAAACTCAAAAATACCAGCGATCATATAGTTTGTTAAATTTGATAGGTGATGAACCACACGCAGAAAAACAAGGCTGCAGAAATTGCAACATTAATCAGCCCCCAAGCGAACCAATTCCAAATTTCTTCATACATAGGGTAGTCACTAAAGCAAACACGTGAGCCAATATCGTTTCCATTTATACTACTTATCCAACGGTATATAGACAAAAAAATACACGTCAACACATGATTATATCCTATTTCGCTAAAACATAAAAGTGCTTTGACCGCAACTATGCTTTCTTCAACAATCCACGCCCACGTAGAATCCTCAATGACGAAATTACAAACACGCCCATCGTAATAACACCTAGAGACTTTTAATATATGGAAAAAATAGCTTAATCCATTCATTCGCCTTTAGCATCACAGAGTCAATCGTTTTAAAGACATCAACGGCTATAGTTTCCATAACGAATATATAAACATCATCGCATACAAACACGAATATAAAATTCAAACATAAACAAATCAAAACAAAACAAAAACGAGGTATGAAAATTAAAAAAAAAAAAACAAAAGAATAATTAAAAATGAAATAAAAAGCTAGAGTACCGGCGCTGCAAGAGGTAGGAGGATCCTTCTGCAGATCCTTGAGCTCCTTCAAGATCCGCTTGGAAGCCATGGCCAAAACCTAACAAAAAACACAGAATCAGCTCAGATCTGAACAGATCACATCAGATCGGGTCAGATTGAAAGCGCAGAACGCAGAAAAAACACAGATCGAAAGCAACAGATGGTGATATCCTCTTACCGATAAAGCAAGCACAGATCCTCCTTGCGCCTTGTTTGGATTTTTGAGGAACGAACACCAACAACAACGAGAGAGGGAAAGAAGGAGAGAGAAAGTGAAATAGGAGAAAAAAAATTGAAAGGGAAGAAAACAAAGAGGAGAAAGAAGCGTATGTGTATTTTGGAAGAAGGAAATGACTTTTTATAAATGTCTGGTGCGGCTTGGGAATCGATCCGCAACCTTTAACCCCGTCTCCGCTTTTTCTTTTTTTGATAATTATTGTTATTATTATATTATAATATTGTTATTTGTTTAATTAATTTTAAAAAAATCTACTGCTAAATGCTATTATGTATTATTATTTATTTTATTGAAATTTTAGAGGGGTGTGTGGGACCTGGTTGGCGTTTTATGTACGAAATCCAATCCTTTTTTTCGCTGAGAGGTCAAAAAGTGGCACCCAAAATGAGCGGTCTTGAGCTTCGCCTCAGCTTCCCCTAACGCGGATTGGTTCATTGATTGGATCCCTCTGCCTCGCACGACGTCGTTTGGGTTTTCTACAACATTGTGCGTTGCGTGCGAGTGCGACCATTACATGTTAAAATTCCAAATGGTTCCTGAACTAATTTCATTAATGAAATTTCTCTGTTTTAGGTCGAGGATTCACTAATTGGTACAATTAGAATTTCAAAAACAAATTTAGTGTTCCAAGTTAATTTAGTACTTATTTTTATCTTTTTTATTTCCTACGTTCGGGCGCCTTTTTAATTTACCAGTTCCCGCCCTTGGTTTCTTCGCCTTATGACGTTGCAGCTGGTCTTTTCACCGCTTTGATTGTTCATTTGTTCCCGCTCTACGCTACTAAGCAGAACATAACGCAACCTTCTCTCTTTACTTGGCCATCTTTCATATCATGCATGTCTGTATCAACTATCAAGTTGCTTTCCTTTTTCACTAGTTGAACCACTTGAATGTTTTGCTTTTGTTTAATTGTTACTTGTTGTATTTTTAAAAAAAAAATTGTTAAGAGTTTAATTTTTTATGAATGCATATTAGTTGTTTTGCATTGTAATTAAATTAAGCTAAATATTTGTTTTTGTAAAATTCTTGAGTTAATGGTAATTGAGTAAAAAAATTATTCTTATGTGATAATATAATTAAATGTTGAAGTAAAGTTTAGCGTGCAAAGAAAATAAATTAGCCACTGGATCACAAAGTATTTTGAGTTAAATTGCATTTAAGTACATTAAATTTTAAAAGCATTGGAATGTTTATATGAATCAAATGAAGTAACTTCAAATATATTAAAGATATGATTTTTAATATATTAGCAAAATTCTAGAAGCAGTAATGATTTTAGTTTTTGGGACGTGAAAGTGAGAAAATGAGATGAAATTCAAAGCGTGCAATGATCAGCCGCCCAAAAGCGCGGGGTGGCTACGTATGAGCCAGCTGGACAACTCAGCCAGCCAGGTCACAGTTTCTTCCACGTGGGGTCCACCTCCACCTCCACCCGCATCGCATTCATCTCTGATCACTCTCCACTTTCGACGCCACCACTCCACGGACCCTCACACGCAACTTCACGATGCAGGACCTTCCCGAAAACGACGACATTCAAGATCAAGTTTCCGATTCGCTTCAACTTCAACCCGAACCGGACCCTCCAAAACCCACCAAGCTCTCAGAAGGAGACCACATCCACGTCGGTGCTCACCCTTTCATGATGGACGTCTTGCGCAAACAAGGTCCCTCTTCGTAATTTTCAATCTCACGGATTCGTTTCCCTAATCTACAAATCCTCAATGTAATTTCATATTTTTTGGCAGGGGATCAAGCGGTTCTGTTTGCCGATAAGGTTTTGAAGGTCACGGGATCGGGGAAGATGAAGAGCCGCATTCTTATAGCAACCGATTTCGCGATCTACATTTTCGATCTGGAGACCAATTCGCTGAAGCGGAGGATAGCTCTTGCGGCGGTTGATAAGATATGTATGAGTGAACTGATCGACCACTTCTTCGTCGTTGTAATCCCGACGGAGTATGATTTACTGCTTGTTAGCACTCGCAAGAGCGAAATCATCACTGCCTTTGTTGAAGCCACCATAAAAGCTTCTGATTATGAACTCGAAGTTGTTTCTTCCAATAAGTAAATTTCGAATTCGCTTTTTTGTTTTTATTATTGCATTGCGTATGGTGAATTTTATGTAACGTATTTCTAACCGTGATACTGGAAAATGTTTCCAATGTTGTGTAACGTATTGATGCCTTTCTTGTTTGGATTGCAACTTTGGGAGTGATTCTATGTTAGTCTCTGAGGACATTTAGAAGTTCAAGCAATTCTACATTTTGGAATTTTATGATCTGATAAAGATGAAAAGATCTTTTGTTTTCGCAATTTTTTTATATTTGTTTGTCTTTGTCATGGGTTACTTTGTTGAGCTGCATTGGCTTTTGATATGATGCTACTGATTGAAGTTTTACTTTACCTTACACCACGTATAACAAAGAGAAGGCCAGCAGGTCAATGTACTATTCCAACTGTTTCGTTGTTCTTCATCTTGGAATTATAAGATTTGGATGGTTATCTTGATGCTTACTGAAAAGGAAAACTCTTTCTGGTTGTAAATGAGAATGAGTTCTACTATTCTAGTAGTTTAGTTTTGCCATTTGACAGTCATCCCCGATTCATATATCCTAACTCCTCTGGCATTTCATTTTGTTTTCCATTTGGTTCATGCATTTCCCACAAATATATATCCAGAATGTCCATCCCATTATCCAAATTATGTTGCCCTAAACTCGTCCAGTTTTGCCTTAACGTGCATTCTCAGTACCTGGACTTAAGAAGTTGTTAGGGACGTATTAACTGAAACCATCTTACGAAATTTTACTAACAGCAAGTTCAAAATGGGTCTACTAATTTTCATTGAGTGTTCTGTTCTGTCTGAATTTCTGTTTTATTGTTGTAAAATCTGGTGACCATTATTATATTTAGCTTTTGTGAAACTTTCTGGTTTTAAATTGTAATTTCTTTGTAGGTTTGAGTATAATGCAGCAGCTGACTTGGTGAAGGAACTTGAATTTGAAGAAGTTGAAGGTATGTAGCAAAAGAAAATCTAATTCATTTTTTCGGTTTTTGTTTGGGGAGGGGAAGGGGGTGAACAATGATGTTGATTGCAGAGTTCTTCTATGTCTCTCCTTTTTATTTATTTATTTATTTATTTTTTCCTTCTTTTTTTCTTTGAAATTTCAGGGGGTGTGAAAACAAGAATTTTTAGGAAGTGAATTGTGGTTTGCATTTTCCTTAGGATGTCTGTAAACTTAGTAGGGCATACTTACAGGTAATTAGCTTTTCCTTTCATATGTTAATTCAACCACTCTTCTGATAGAAAAAAAATCTATATTCTGTAAGTTTTCACCTTGAAACCAGATTCAGCTGGATGTATGAAATATTGAAATGTGATTATATCAATTTTTTTACAGCTAAAAATGCAAGCATTAGCTGCTCACCCCGCTATATCTGTTCTGCTTTTTTCTTTTACATAGACGTTGGCATTTTGGTAGTCTAGTACTACCCACTATGTTGATGTTAAATTCACCTCAGTTTGTGATCTCCCCACCCCATAGCAGAGTTTTAGTTTTCATTGGCCTGATATCATCTGTGAAGTTGCAACTTGCAAACGCGGTTGATATATGCTGAAGTGAAATCTGAAGTGACTGGAAACAAAGCCTTTACAAACAGTATACACGGGGATGAAAGTAAAATTAATATTATTCGTTGTAGGATCCACTGTTGAGACATGTACCTATTCATGTTACTTTGAAAAATTCAGAATATATAACTAATAGCATAATTTTTGATACAGAATGAGCAGGCGCCTGAGTACCTTACCATTTAGTTTAAAAAATAAAAAATAAAAAATAAAACAAATAAAATAAAATAAAATTGTCAAGACTTATATTGGGTGCATCATACAGGATAATGGAGAGATTGAACAAGATGTAAATCATAGGATCCAAATAGGTTGGTCAAAATGGCGGAGTGCATCTGGTTTTATATGCGACAAAAAAGTGTCTTTAAAACTTAAAAGTAAATTATATTGCACCGTTATAAGACCGGCTATGCTTTATGGTACGGAGTGTTGGGCGGCTAAAGGGGAGCACGAACATAAGCTGAGTGTGACAGAGATAAAGATGTTGAGATGGATGAGTGGTCATACGCGATTGGATAAAATAAGGAATGAATATATAAGGGAGAGAGTTGGAGTAGCACCTATTGTAGAAAAGATGGTTGAATCGCGTCTCAGGTGGTTTGGACATGTGAGAAGAAGACCGATAGAACATCCAGTCAGGAGGGTGGATGAGATGGAAGATGGACAAAGGGCAAAAGGCAGAGGAAGACCTAAGAAGACCATCCATGAGGTGGTCAAACGAGATCTACATGTAAACGGTCTCTCTGTAGACATGATACATGACAGAGCAATGGCGAGCCGACCCCACTTAGTGGGACAAGGCTTTGTTGTTGTTATTTGTTGTAAAATTGCCAAGACTTATAATCAGTCCTTCTGGGTGATGGTCCAAATCAGAGAACAAGGTGATTCCTCAGCCCCAAGTAAAATGGGATAAATGATAAGTATTCTTTCACGTTCTCTTATTTGCGTGATTTAGAGTTTTTATCACCATATCTTCGCCACTGTAAAGCTTCCATTACGTTATTACTATTAACAATTTAACACACGAAAAGAAAAATACCCTGACTACACGATACAATATAGAATATAATAGCCACTACCAGCTAAATCCGATAGCTTAAATCAGCACTAATTAATAATTATCTTACTAAATTCATAGACCTGCTTGATCAAATTCCACTTCCCCGAGTTAAGAATCAAGTTGAAACTGAAACGTTGATTGAATTACATTGCCGATGTAGAAGCCACCATCATGTCAACTGCATAAGTTGTTGGAGTAGAAACTTCTGATCTAGATCCAGTGGAAGGTGGATTTCCAGTGTTTACACGACGAATTTCCTCCATCATTCTCACCACCTCTGTCATGTTCGGTCTCTGATCCGGTATTCTTGAGGCACAAGCCATCCCTATTTGCAGCATCTCCACCATTTCTTCCTCTATATTCGGATACCTCAGAAGCTCCACATCAAACACCTCTGCAGTCCATTCTTCTCTGACCACAGAATTCACCCATCTAACCAAATGCATAACTTCCTCGCCTCCGGCAGCAGGTACTGGTGACTTCCCTGTCAGAAGCTCGAGTACTAGGACCCCGAAAGCATAGACATCAGATGCATGTGTTGATTTTCGGGTGTCAGTTACTTCTGGGGCACGGTATCCAGCAGCACGTGTTGCAGGTGCAGGCAATGGACTCATCAGGGTTGCCAAACCGGTGTCCGATACACAACCGTATCCTTGTGAGTTGAGGAAGATGTTTGAGGCTTTTATGTTTCCATGAACTAGTTTCCCTCCGTGTTGAGCATGGATGTGAGCAATGGCTCTTGCTGCGCCTATTGCGATTCTTAGACGGCTCTCCCAGTCTAAAGGGATTCTTCCTTCCCCTCTTTTTCCTGCATAATGTAGATGGAATATCATACTTGAGATTAGCCACTTCTCTAGGAAAATTACACGTTGGATCCAACTTTGCTATAGTGATAAAAAATATCATACTTGCCATTGAGTCACAGCAGTAATAAACTTACAATTAATTTGAGGATAAAATGTTCAGTTTTTCTTAATTACCTCAGACTTAGCTCAACAGAACAAAGCTCATGAAGTTGCACTAAACATCTAGTTTGTTAAGACAAAGGCATGGTTAAAAAGAAGACAATTCCTGTTAAAAGACACTCCCTCCATTTCCTATTATCTGTCACTGAAGAAACATTGAGGATGTACAAAAAATGTGACAATGACAGATAAAAAAGAATAGAGGGAATAGCTGAAAAGCAACAAACATAACCTGTTGGGAAGAATTATAGAAACTCATATCATTTAACTACAAGTTTTCAGATAAAGAGAGGAGAAAAGGTTCAGCATACCATGCAACAATGCAGAAACGCTGCCTTGTTGATAGAAATCATATACTATGAGTTTCTCCTCCTTTGAGTAGTAATATGCCCTTAATGCATCCACATTGTCATGCTTAATTCTCCCCACAATTTCCATTTGCTGTTCAAATTCTCTTTTTCCAGCTGTAACCTCTTTCAATCTCTTCACCACCACTGTGGTATTCTCATCTAGAGAAGCCTTATATGTCATGCCGAATGTCCCCTTTCCTAGAATCTCAGCAGAAGCTCTCAGTAGATCCTCTAAGTCAAATGCAAGACTGCAACCTTCAAAGAACACAATCTTGTTCTTGTCCTGAGACTCTTGGCTATCAGAAGATTGCTTCTTCAGAGGAACTTCTTTTTTCTTGGACTCAACGGGTAGCTCATTTTCGTTGCTTTTCTCATACATGCACGCAATCATGAAGGCTGCAACCACAGCAAATCCAAGCACACAAGCACCAATTATGATAGCCAACAGCGTTTGCTCGCTGATCCTGTTGTGTTTCTTCTTAGCTGGTTGATCATTGGGCGGTTGCAGGGGAATTGCAGGTGAAAGGGCATTTCCATAGGTAAGATTATTGTTACCAGCAAAGTCCCTAATTGGAAATCTAAGAAGGGATTTAGGAACAACACCACTAAGATTATTGTTTGCCAAATCAAGCTCTTTGAGACTAGGAATATTGAGATCAGGTATTTCACCAGAAAGTGAATTGTTGGCAAGGATTAATGATTCGAGATGAGTCATATTCGAAATTGAAAAAGGTATGGTACCATTGAAAAAGTTGTTAGATAAATTCAATATTGTAAGACTATTCCAAACTGAGAAATTCAATGGCAGAGGGCCAGAAATCTTGTTGGATTGGAGATAGAGGCTTGTTAAGTTCTTCAGCTCAGAGAAATCATTAGGGAAAGGACCAGTTATACCATTTGAATGAAGACTCAGAATCTGAAGCTCTGAAAGGTGACCAAGAGTGTTGTTTGGGATTTGACCACTTAATCCGGCCGCTGGCAACCGGAGTGCGATAACTCTGGACCGGCCGGCGTTGCATGTCACTCCTCTCCAGCTTGTGCATACAGAAGAATTCTCATTCCAGTTGAGATTATAAGGGTGGTTCATGTTGTGAAGGAAATCAAGCAAGGCTTGTTTATCTTCCACTGGCTCAGCTCCAACAATGAACAAAATTGATGCTGAGAAAATGAACAAGAGGCATAACTTCTTGTCCATTTTCTTGGTTTGAAGATCGTTCCTCAAAATGTTGGCAAAATCTACATGAAAAATGAAATGATAACAATAGAGTATTAGAGAATTCAAGAGTTGCAATTGATATCTATCCAAATGTGAATCACAGACAAAGAAGTATGATGCTTATTTGAGTGTAAGCTACGCATTTCAAATATATCATCTTTTTTTTGGCTATTTTATAAGTGTGTGACTTAAGAGGCTAATTAACACTATATATTATTATTAAGTTTCTTGTTAGTCAAATTAAGCTGCTCATGTTTGACATGGAATTAACATCACTAAAAAAGTTTTCTGACATAAATATGTAAGATAAAAAATATAAAAAAAAAGGGAAAAAATAATACTTACAACTCATCTCTAGATCCCAAAATTCATCAATAACAAGAAAAAGTGATGAATAAGATTTGTGGGGGTGGGGGGGTTATCAAGAAAACCATACTACATGATTATATACTGGTCCATACGGTTTCAGAAGCAGTTAAAGATTTGTGGAAATCCAAGGCAAATTGTATCATAGCAATGATGGTTGGTGTATTGGTAGTGATGGAAGATGAGCTGTATAAGCCTTGGAAGAACAGCAGCAGATCACATGCACAATTGAAGTAAGAGAAACTCAATTCAGTAATCATTAAGAAACCAGCACACAAATGATTATTATTTTATGCCGCATAAATAGGAGGGTGCATATGGAGGACCCATTACTCTAATTAAACAAATATAGAACCTTGTATATAGCTATATGTGTGTTTTTTTTTCTATAATAGAGAGAAAATAAACTTTTTTTGTCTCTGGCTATCTGTGTGAAAGACAAAATAATTCTTTATAATTTAAAAATATCTAATCAATTTATAATTATTTAAATAATTGGTCTAATTAATTTTTAATTAGTTAAATAATTGATCTAAATGATTCTTGTAAACAGTGACTTGTTGATATGTTAAGGATTACTTAGACTAATTACTTAAATGATTAGAAATCAAATATGAATTTTCAAATTGTGAATAACTATTTTATTTTTCGAATAAATGATCAGGTATCAAAAAGAGTATTTTTTCTATAATAAATATTCTATAAGTAATGTTTTTTTTATGTTTTCTAATTTCTTAAGCCTAATTTACACGTTATGTGACCATTGGGATGTTTAATTTATTAAATTCTAGGGAAAAAATTTTCAGTCAAAGAATTATCGTTCAATGAGAGGAAAAAGTTTTAATTAGTAATACTAATCAAAATGGTAGGTCAGACTGGTTAGTTTGCTATAGTATTCTTCTTCAGTTTGTTTTACCAAACTACCAGTAATTAGTGTGCTATAGTATACAAATTGAAAATATAATTGCGTTGACATTGGATGATATTGTTAATCCACCAAAAGAGAGGGATTATTTTAAATTTGTATTCTTCTTCAGTTAGGCACAGCAAGTTTCTGCCGGCTACAAAGCTTAAGTAAAGCCACTAAATCACGAAAACTGGATCATACAGCATGAAATAATAATAGGTAAAAACTCAGATGAAGTTCACTTCATGTGAAGTTGATACTTGAGAGTCGTTAGATGAAAATTTAGTCAAATTATTTAACGGCTATCAAGTATTAACTTCACGTGAAATCGACTGTACCTGAGTTTCCACCACTACAACAATAATAATAATAATCTATCTAACGAAATTAATTCTCAATAACTTCTAAAAGAAATAAAAGTTCGTTAAAGAACAAAGTGTTAATCTAAAATTTTTTAGGTCCAATTTAAATATTTTAATTAATAAAAAATTGTTTGTGCTTAATTTTGGAACTCTCGTAATAATGCATGGGATGGGACATGCAGACAAATTCTTCAACCTTAATAATTGGTTGGGAGAATTAGGAGAAAAATCGAGACATATATTCAGCGATTAATTCCCAACCAATAATAAGGGTTAATAAACATCCTCAAAATAATTGAATACAAATAGATGATACTCTAAAGCAGTTTAATACAAAAGGATTCTTATCAGTGTATGTTAAAGTCAATTTATCATGCCTAAATTGGTCAACGAGAGCTTCATTGGTTCATGAGAATGTGATTTGAGAGCAGTTGAAAGTTAAAATGGAAGGTTTACTACTAGCACGAATATATTATTATTGTTATTTTTATGACAATAATTTATATTCGACCATGCTTTTGTCCCACCAAATTGCATAAGCTCAAGTAATAAAATACAACTAATTAAAATATATTATCACTGTAACCACAAGAATGAATAGCGCTCTGATCTTTTCTATTCTTAAATAAAGGGTGTGGGCATGGGTGGATGTTAGTTCTTGGTGTAGTATTAAAAGAACAATTAAAAAGATCTAGTATCGTTTTTGTCCCCAACAGTTGGGGTAAGTCCTATTTGTGTCCCTAATGTTTAAATCGTCCTATTTGTATCCCTAACGTTTATAAAAGTGATTCAATGTTATCCTACTATCAATTATACTAACAAATCATATTATATTTTTAATTATTCTTACTTGAATGTATTCATTCTCAATTAGGTCTCACTTGGATGTGTTCGATTTTAATATAATACCCACTATTTGTTTATTCAATTATGTCCATAGAGAAGTGAATTATGTAAATGTTGTAGGAATTAGTTTCAACTTTTGATAAGCTATTTTTCGGAGTGGATCATCGATTCTATCCCAGACATTTGTATTCTAACTTTAAGAAGAGATTTTTAAAATTCAAACTAAAGCGTTCATGATGTGTAATTGACGGCAGGATAATATTGAATCACTTTTACAAATGTTAAGGATACAAATAGGACGATTTAAACGTTAAGAACACAAATAAAATTTACCCCAAACGTTAGGGACAAAAACAATACTTTACTCAATTTTCAATTGTTTTTCTAACTACTTATGAGAAGCTATCTAAAAATAATGTTGTGATGCAAGATGCAACACATGTACCTTAGGTAGTATTTGTTTTGAAGTTCTGGCTAGCAAATTGAGATACAGTATTATGTTTGTTGATTTAGAGATTGGTATTAAAATTTTTGTCTCTGTTATTCAAATTTTAGTATTTCAGTACCTCCAAAAATAGAAATACGGGGGACTAAAATTTTTAGAGACAGAAACTGAAATTTTAATAACATTTTATATCTAAAATACCTTTATTTCAATTAATTAATTCTAATTTTATTCTTTGTACAAATTAAATTATAATTTTATTTTTATTTCAATTTCTGTCTTTCACTTTACACCAAATAGAATACAAAAATTATTTCAATCTCCATCTCTTAGTTTCAATCTTAGTTTTAGTCTTTCAATTTCTACCTCTCTATCAAACGCTACTTTAATGGCAACATTGAGTTGCATGTCTCGTGCTCCCATTTGACTAAGACACCGGGAATGAGTTGGGCAAAATAGATGTCATACTAAGGGAGAAATTATGGAAGGTTTAGATTTGTCATAAGGGTTTTAATTTTTGCAACCTGTAAGAAGCATTTTCTTTTTATTTTTTGAATTTTATGTTGCATCATACTCACTTGTTCGTTTTAACTAAATCAATTTGTATTATTTTTATACATATTTAATAAATAAAAAAATAAATCAACAGACACGCCACGCCACTACCTACAGTCTTTAGTCGCTATGTTTTTTATAGCAATAATTACTATATTTTCGTATAGAAAAATCGAAAAGAATATCTATATTATATATTTACGTGTATTATCACATTAATGACACGATTAGATATACTACTAGTTGGTAATTAGAAACGACCATTTAAGATTTAAGGATGTCAACTAAATTTAAGACGACTTGTAATGAAATTCTCAGAATGTAATAACAGCCCTTCGTGGTTGGTGACATTAGAATCGTAAGTCCACGTGGATCCTTATGATTGGCTAGACCGTAAAGGCGCGCGAGATATCGGCAGAAAGAAACCCAACTGGGAGATCAGAGATGCATATCACGCAAACTAAAAATTGAAGAAATCGAAAAACGAGAAAATACAAGAGAAGATAAGAAGATGAGATACAGAAAGTCAGAGAGAGAGAAAGAGAGTAATAGAAAGCGCATTTACTTACAGGCACAGCACATCATACTTACATTACATAAACCCTAGCTCGAAAATATCGCGATAAATCGGACACAAATTATTGAAATCTGCGACCTCCGATTATCTCTCCGTCGAGAAAGACCAATCTCTTTCTCTCTCACTTCGTAAGCTCCTAATTTATCGCTAATCTCATATTCTTTTCCTGAACCATCTCATCAGCATCTCTTTTCCCTTTTAATTTGCTTTAAATGTTGAATTATTCTCTGTGTCTTTTCCACCTTAAATTTTATCTTCGCAAGTGTTAAAATTCGAGATTGGATTATTAGATTTTATAAGATTTAGTACATTTTTATAGGAAGAGTCAATGAAGATTTTTAATTAAGTTTGATTTGATTATTAATTACATTACATTGTTCCATCTGGTAACATGTTTGATTTAATGCTTTAAGATGGAAAGGAAGATTTACAATATGTTATGGAACTCTCTTGTGTATCTTTTGAGGAAGTTCACTAATGCACTGAGTTCATAATTCAATTTTGTTGTTGCTTTCCTTATTGAATGATCATGATCCATTATATGTGCTGTGTTTCTAATGAGATTCTTCTTTTGTTTTGTATTGTTTGGTCATCTTTTCATGTAGGGTTTTCATACATTGGTCCAGAAGAGCTACTGCATCCTAAGTAAGCTCAGTTTCTGATTTTCATTCTATCTATTTGTTGAAATGTAATGGATACTGATAGTATCATTAGTGAAGCTAGGATTATAGGAACAAGGTTATCAAACTCTCGAATTAATTGGTAAACTCGTAACAAGTTTACATGTTTAGATCCCCCCTATATCTACCTTATGAGTTTACATTCTGAATTCTACAATTCTGGTTAACCTTAGCTCCAATAATTTATATTTCAATTTATATTTTGTACTTTTGAAAAATTTTGACAACCCTACTCTTAGTTTCTTTGATGTTTGATGTAAATGAAGTACTTTAAGCAGAAAGGAAGAAAGAACATTTCGGCATATATAATGTATTGAATCTTTTTTTCCCCTCTTAAAATTACCTTGTAGTGGTTCGAGAAAAAGATGTATGTTGGGAATATGCAGATAAATTAGATGGAAACAAAGTAAGGTGCAAATTCTGCCAGAGAGTTCTTAATGGTGGTATTAGTAGGTTGAAGCATCATTTGTCTAGATTTCCAAGTAAAGGGGTAAATCCATGTAGCAAGGTCAGAGATGATGTTACAGATAGAGTAAGGGCTATAATAGCAACAAAGGAAGAAGTCAAAGAGACTTCAAGTGTGAAGAAGCAGAAACTAGCGCTAGCAGTAGCAGAGGTTAAGTCTCCCAGTAATATGTCCGCAAATAAAGCTCTTATATCTATGGATGCACCATCCTCTGCTGTGAAGATTTTCCCTACTAGCAATCCTTTGACGCCATCCTCTGCAAACAACCAAGAAAATGCAGAGAGAAGCATTGCCCTGTTCTTTTTTGAGAATAAGCTAGACTTCAGCGTTGCGCGATCTTCATCCTATCAATTGATGATTGATGCAATCGCGAAGTGTGGTCCTGGATTTACAGGTCCATCAGCTGAAGTCCTGAAAACAACTTGGTTGGAACGGATAAAATCAGAAGTGGGCTTACAGTCGAAAGATGTTGAGAAAGAGTGGGCGACCACAGGTTGTACCATTATTGCAGATACATGGACTGATTATAAGTCCAAGGCCATGATTAATTTCTTAGTCTCATCACCATCCAGGACATTTTTCCACAAAACTGTGGATGCCTCTGCATATTTCAAGAACACAAAATGGCTTGCCGATCTTTTTGATTCTGTAATTCAAGAGTTTGGCTCAGACAATGTTGTGCAGATTATCATGGATAGTAGTTTTAACTACACTGGCATTGCTAATCATATTGTGCAGAACTATGGAACTATATTTGTATCTCCTTGTGCTTCTCAGTGTTTGAATCTAATCTTGGAGGACTTCTCCAAGGTAGATTGGGTTACTAGATGTATTTTACAAGCACAAACCATATCAAAGTTAATATACAACAATGCCTCATTGCTTGATCTTATGAAGAAGTTCAGTGGAGGCCAGGAACTTATTAGGACTGGGATCACGAAATCTGTATCAACTTTCCTGTCTTTACAGTCTATGTTGAAGTTAAGAACAAGATTGAAGCTTATGTTCCACAGCCCTGAATATGCCTCAAACACTTCATATGCAAACAAGCCACAGACTCACTCTTGTATTGCAATTGCTGAAGATGGTGATTTCTGGAGGACAGTTGAAGAGTGTGTGGCTATCTCTGAGCCTTTTTTGAAAGTTTTGAGGGAAGTATCGGAAGGGAAACCAACTGTAGGTTCGATATATGAATTAATGACCAGGGCAAAGGAATCAATTAGAACATATTACATAATGGATGAGAACAAATGCAAGACATTCTTAGATATAGTAGACAAAAAGTGGCGTGACCAACTGCATTCTCCTCTACATGCAGCTGCAGCCTTTTTGAACCCCAGTATCCAATACAATCCTGAAATAAAGTTCCTTTCCTCGATAAAAGAAGACTTCTATAAGGTTCTGGAGAAATTACTTCCCGTGCCAGATATGAGGCGTGATATCACCAATCAAATCTACACTTTTACAAAGGCTCATGGGATGTTTGGTTGTAGCCTAGCAAAGGAGGCAAGAAGCACAGTTGCTCCATGTAAGTTTTTAAGTAGTGCCCATTGAACCATTTTGTTTCAAAGGGAGCCAATTTTGTTTCTTTTATTTTTTTTCTCCTTCTATCTGTTCTTTTTTAAGCTGCATAATTTTACCACCTGCAAATTTGATAGAGAGGAGGGTATAAGGGTTGATTAAGCATTAAACTTTGCATAAAGAAAACCATGTGTTTTAGGGGTTAAATTTGCCCCAAAATTCTTCCAATTCTAGCAGGTTTTCATCTTTTCATTTGGGAATACTAGCCTTGTTAAGTTTTGAAAAAAAAAAAACTGCAGTTTTTTGTGCTCATTGACAGTGAAAAGTTCTATGATTTGTCTAGGATTAATTGCCTGAAGTTTGTATATCTACAAAGCTACTAAGCCTAACTTGAAACAAAATATGGATTTTTCATACATGCCTAGTTTTATTCAGTGCTAGACCCTGTAATTGTTGGCTCTCAGGGTCTTAACTACTGTGATTTATATGCTGAAGCAGCATCAATGCTGAAGCAGCATCAATGCTGTGTTTCCCAGTCTGATGCTTTACCTTTTACGATGGATAAATCATAATTTCTTTTATCTGCAAATTCTTTGCTTATTCATTGTAGGGCTTTGGTGGGAACAATATGGCGACTCTGCCCCCGGGTTGCAACGGGTTGCCATTAGAATACTAAGCCAAGTCTGTAGTACCTTCTCTTTTCAGAGGCAGTGGAGCACGTTCCGGAAGATTCACTCGGAGAAGAGGAACAAGATTGATAGAGAAACATTGAATGACCTTGTTTACATAAACTACAATCTCAAGTTGGCAAGGCAGATGAAAGCAAAGTCTTCAGAAGTTGATCTGCTTCAAGTTGATGATATTGACATGACTTCTGAGTGGGTGGAGGAGAATGAAACTGCAAGTCCAACTCAGTGGTTGGATCGTTTCGGTTCAGCCTTGGATGGCAGTGATCTTAATACAAGACAGTTTGGTTCTTCCATATTTGGAGCAAATGACCCCATATTTGGGCTGTAGCATATTTTGTGGCCATGTAGGAATTGCAATGTATATGTATATTTCAAGTGATATGAATGTGAAGACATGGCTAATAGCTCGCCATTTCTCGCCATGTAGGATAAGTAATTAATGTATTGTTATTGTTATATTAAGATATAGAAGTCAAACTTGCTTCACCTGTGTTTTGTGAGTTGCAAAATGTAGAAATTATCAAGCCTTAGGCTGACAGGGTCAACTCTTAGCAAAAATAGAATTTTAGTTTTGATGCCACTTTCATTTTAATTTATTTATACAGCCTCGTTGGCCAGTGCTTAATTATACCTAGTGATTAGAAATTGTGTAAGCAATCTAAAAAGTTAGGAGATAACGAGAATAGTTTAAATTTAACGCGTATAATCGGTTAAATTGTGTTATTTTTTATTAAAATTAGATAGGATAAATTAATTTTTATCGAAAATATTTTAATTATTTTCTATAATAGAGATATTGTAGTCATTTTTTATAAAAAATAATATTAATTTAGACTAATTCAAAATTTGATTCACTATTTTTTTTGTCAAATTAATTTATCTGATTTAATTTTGATAAAAATTAATACAATTTAATTGATTATATGTATTAAATTTTAATTATTAAAAGATATCTTTAAAAAAATTTTTTTTGACATCTTAAATGGATTCCTTAAAAATTTGTGTATGCAATCTAAAAAGTTAGGAGATATCGAGTTAGATTATTCCTTATAGCTATTTTGAAATTACTGTTAATAACTTAAAGCAGAAGGCAAGGTTTGGTGCATACGTGGCACTGGAAGGCACACGCTTCTCCTAATATCGTTGCATATTCGCTATTTCTCTCCCCTTCTTCCATGAAATTGTTCATAAACACGCCAAATTCTGCTTCCTAGAATTGATTGCTGTACATATTGATATTGTTATTGTTTCATTCGGCACAAGTCCCGATGTACCGTCCGCCACCGTCGTCTTCGTCGACCTCCATGTACGGCCCGCAACCTCTGTACCCGAAGATCGGTCCCCACCCTCACGCCGCCGCCGGCCGCCCCTCGCCCTATCAGCAGAGTCCTGCTCCTCCTCCGTCCTCTTCTTCTGGTACGCCAATTCTTTCATCTGATGGGGAGTTTTATTTATTTGCTTTCAGAGGTTGTGTTGGAACTGATAAGCTAGATTTAGGGATTGGATTAGATTAGATTGAATTAGTAATTGATATTGTTTGTTTCTCACTGCTGTTGTTAAGGTAAGATTTCATTCTTTCTTTTTCCTCCCCCTGAATTTTGCATTAGTTGGGGTTCTATATATTCTTACCGTAATATTTCATTTGTTACTCCTTGTTATTATTCTGAAATTTGTAATGATGTGTATGCTTTTGTTGCATTGCTGAGGCTTAGAATGCTACTTTCATTTGCTTCAATTTGCCTTGTTGAACTATCTCTGTAGAGCCACTTGATTCTACCATAGCTTTTGCTGTATATCTTGATCACTTGTTATTATTCAGTTGTTGAGTGTTTCTTTGTGAGGTTGTTCTTCTCTATTTACCCTGTCTGTGAAAGTACTCAAGGTTTGCCTATTTGACATGGGTGAGTTGCGTCTTTTATGCTAGTCGAATACGATTCTGAGTGGTTTCTGAAAATTTTTGCAGCCTCATTTATCACCACATGTTGGAGATATTCCGCGTAGCAACTTCCAGTTTGACTTTGGATTGGAGAGAAAAATTATGGCTGAAGCACAGAAGGAAAACCCAAATTGGAGCAAATTTGGGACAGAAAATCTGCCTAAGGTTTCTGAATCAATATCGTCATCATCGTCACCAAGGGTATGTCATTGATTTAAGATATAGAAGTTTCAAAATATGCTATTTATTTAACCTGTGTGAGTTTCTTGTCTAGGATTCGTTACTGCCTTCAATTCACAGGGTGTGTAATGCAACATTTGTTTTACAGGTTTCTGTTGCAGATCCTGTTGTGAGCAAATATATTGCCATGGGTCTCAACCGAGAGGCCGTTCCCATAGCTGTTGCAAATTATGGGGATAATCCAACTAAGGTATATTCTCGATCCTGTTACCTTGTGCCCATAAATGTGTATGGTTCTCAGTTAGACAACATCTTTGTAATAGTTCTGTATGATTAAGTTTTGTTTCTGGATAATATTATATATCAAAAAACTCTCTCGTTGTGCTGACTCTACAGGATGAATAATTTTTTGAATTCTTGATTATGGACATAACGTGACTCACATGGTTCTTTTCTTCATACTAGGGTTTCTCCTCCAAATAATAACTGTTGAATTTGTTAGTCATCAAATTAAAACTTCACATATCACTTTTTCTATCTGATTGTTTTGTTGCCTGCGTTATTGTATGTTTATGGTTTTCAAATAGCAATTTCATTGTATTTTATGTTGGTTCCATGTTCCTTTTCCAGGCATTTTACTGTATTTCTTCTTCAAAATGGTGATCGAAATCTTTCTTATTTATAACTATTGCACTTTGTCAGCAGCCAGAAAATGCGCCAATCTTGATGCATACATTGTTTTGTTGACCTAATGTATTATTCATCATTCATTTGGGTTTTTTAGGTTCAGGGATTTGTCAATGCTTACACCCTTCTGCGTGAAATGGGATTTTCGTCCAACAGCGTTACTGAAGCTCTGATTATGCATGACAATGACACAGACAAGGCACTAGCACATTTCCTTAGTGGCTCATCATGAGACTGTGAAGTAGCTTTATCATCCCTTTTGTATAATGATAAAACGGCGGTCAAATATATATAGCAATGACATGGGTGGGCAATCTGTTATTCTCGATATGCTGCTCCTAAAGAGTTAGAGTTTAGGATATGTGAATTTATCAGTTTGAAGGGATTTGTGTTTTTCTTTTTTACTTAGGGATGATAAATTAGAGCCGATTATTTCTTATTTCCTATTCAGTTATTTTGATCCACCCGGAAAGATTAAACCTCGCAGGCGATAATCTCTGATTTCTTTTGGAAAGATTTTATTTTGGCTAAGACCAATGTTTTGGAATTTGGATTATTAAATCACTTCAAAACTTGGCGTTGATTATAGAACAATCGAGGTTCCCGTCTTATCGCCAAATCCCCAGAGATACGGACGGATTAGTCGAAATTTTCTGTACTATAAGATACTACATTACTACTATTAGTATGTTACAACTTTGGAGCTTACAGCTTCACAGATTCCACGGAATTAAAGTTAACACCTAACCTTATGGTCATTGGAAATCTTAAAGCATACCTTACCAAGTTTTTTGTTTTATTTTATTTTCATTTTCGGGTTAATAACGTAAATTATCCGAAGCTAAAAAAAGAGTAAGTTTTTGGACTTGGTTACAAGAAGCCTATATCTCATAAAGGAAAAACTGGAGTCAAATACCCTGCCATTGTCATTTACAACACAAGAAAAAATGATCGGCTATCATGCTGTCACTCCTATAGAATACAGTAGTTAAATACTTTCGGAAGTAAACTATCTTTCTCTGTCCATAATGAATTCAGAACCACAGAAACCGATAGGTGGGAATGTGCATATTTTAGGCCACCGTTGCCACTAGTTAATGAATGTTTTTCTCAATAAACTCCAAATCTAGAAGCAACCTCGCAACAAACATGTCTACCATAATCACTCAACTCACGGTAGAGATAAAATATCTCTGAAAATCGAACCTTTAAACAATTGGTGGCTCTGTATTACATTGGTAATCTTCACACAATGCACTGGAATCTCCTCAAACACCCGCACAGATAGCACCTGCATATAAAAAATCCACATCACTTTGAGGCAGAAATGACATTCGATACATATCAAAAACTTTTATATCAAGTAAATTCCATAATAATCACATAGATAACTGAAGTTGTCAAGTTGGGATATAAATCGCTTGGTCCATAGTATGGTGAAGACGTGAACTTGTATTTTAATGAGCACATTCACAAGCTAAACAAAAACACAGGAATTGTGACAGAAACCTGTTGACCAAGATGAGCAACAAAACTTTGATTCATCAACATGCTTCACATCAAGACCAATAAACCAGGATCCAGCACTAACATCGTCGTGGGCATAGGTGCGGAGAACAAATCTGTCAAGTCATAACAGAACAACATTTAGTTGCATACACAGTTGGAGAGGGTAGCTAAGAATAAACACAGTAAAAACTGGTACCAACCTGTTTATTGATACAAATTTAGCCAAGGCTCGTGATATGACATACATCTCTCCTGATGCATGACGAAAATATCTGTTTTAACAGTAGATAAATCATCAACTGAAGTGGAGAAAACAGAAAGCATGAGGAAAAACATTTGTGAAACACCATACAAATGCACCGAGATTTGTGCACCAAATACTAGAAAGTTAAATATTTGACTATCTTGGCTGTCCTTGTTGAAAATAACCAATTGATGTCAGGCAAAAAATAACCAATTGATATAAGTTTGCATTGGAGAAAAATTCAATCTATCCACTCATACAGTCATACAAATTAACCGGTTGTTTGACTTACGATTTCTTGTCGCCAAATTTCCACCATTCTGGTTCATACCATCTATGTTTCCTGACATAATTCATAGAGACTTGTATGAGAACCATGATCATATTTTTTTTATAAGCATGTGAAGTTTCAAATGTCATCCCCATTAGGGACTCACGGTTCAGAGAAAACTTCTCCTGATTTCATGCATCCCATGTAAACACGAGGTTTGTCCAAATGAGTTGCCAGTGTAGAACCCAAGGCATCTGTGAAAGAAAACAAATCATTGGCAAGGCATATAAATACATGTCCAATCACAAAATAGCATAGGAATAGAAAAGTTGATTGCATTCTGCAAAAAGGCACACAAGAAATATTATCATATAATTGGGGGATTAGTTAGGATACCTTTTGTACAAGGGTCCCGATACTCCTATAACTAACTTTGAGATTTGATCACAATTTGGAATTAATTTTGAAAGCTAATAACTCTTTTGCTGATAAGACACGTGAAAAATTCTCAAATTAGAAAAGAAGAGTCTTATAATCTAGTAAAGGAGAAACTAACCAATATTTACATAAACATCATCATTTACTTTAGCAAAAAACTCAGCATCCCATTTATCTGCAGCATAAGCAAAAAACAATTTAGCCTTATTTGGGAGCCCCTCGTTTGATTCCACGTGATCATCCTGTCAACATAAGAGTTGAAGGCAGTGAGCTAAACCAGCTTCTGCTTTGAAACCTCATTTTCCACTCACAGTAAGCCACAAAATACTTGCCAAATTCCAGTAAAGCAGAATGCTTAAAGAGAATAAAATCCTTAGACTAGTTAAACTTACAAGAATTAGGAAGTCATTAGTCAGCCTATTCTCACGATCAATATCCTTATCCTGATTGTTCCCACGATTTTCACTGCAAAATTGTTTATAAGCCATAAGAATCACAATTGGATCCAACATGCCCCCTCATTCCAGAAAAATTAAAAGTAAGAATTTAAACCTTCTCCCAATAACAAATCGTGCAACAATGCCCTTTCCATCCTCCAGTTTCTTCAAAGCTGCACCTGCAAAGAAAGAACTCTTAATGTTAAAACCACCTCTAATCCACAATCTCAGTGAGCAAACCGTGCAATATTAATCATGGCAGAGTAGTTTACAATGTCAGTGACTTCTGATTAAGTAAGAGAAAGAACAAAACATAATTACCACTTCCCATCCAGGCATTGCGAATGGCGTCCCTATTCTTCTGGCGGCCAAATGTTGTGAGTATACCTATCATGACCAAAGGCCTTCCCTCAGAGTAAGTCCCATTGGTCTCAAGCAATCGCTTCGAAACAAAACCCTCTTGCCTAGCCGCAGCAAGTTCCATCTCAAGGGAATCGAGCTTCTTGTGCTGTTCCCTAAACAATAATACGATGAAACAAGTACTGAACAAGTTCCAAGCACGAAATGATCCTCACTAACAAATATCCAAACAAGAATTAAGAGATCAAGTTGAGTGAACCTGCAGGTTATGATCTTCAAGGTATCTTCTACTGATATCGCAGATTGTCCCTATAACAGTTAGCAGAACGAAACCCTAAGCATGATTAGACTAAAATGAACAAAAATCAGATTGTTAGGAACTTGAAGAATTACCTGGCCAGTGATCCTGTCGAGCTGTTTGATGAGATAAACCCTGTTCTGCGAGTCCTGCCATAACCTGAAGAGGAATGGTTGAGAAATGCAAAGAGGAAGAGGAAGAGGAAAGAGAAGAGAGAAGAAGTACCTTCCGGCGACGTAGAAGGAAGCGAACGTGGCGAACATGGAGATGAGAAGTGCAGGGATGCGGAACGATGGATAAGCCATCGATGATCCCCTGCTGCTGCTCTGCATTCAATTCAATCTCAGATCCAATCTCTTTCTCTCTCTGCAGTTAGTTGCAGAGAAGGGAGACGAAGTAAATGACACTAAACGCAAGTCAAGCAACCAACCCAAAAACGCAGCTTTCGTCACCACAGTCTCTTCTCTTCTCATTCCTCGCCCAGCTCTACCAATTTCATTCGCCTAATAATTGTATACAATATTTTTTTTTTAATTTCTAAATTATTAGTGACTATATAGAGTATTTCTTTAATGTCCTAAGTCATTAGGACATTACAAATTTTTATAGTACTTCTAAAATTTTTTAAGCCATTTTTTAAATTATTTTGCATTGAATAAAATATTTTTTTGTGGTATAATTTAAATAAATTTATTAAAAAATATTCATGAGCTATCAAGAATGGGCAGAAGAGTATTGTATAGAATTCAAATTGTTCACCATATAATTTGAATCCGAGTAATTCGAACTTCTCCATGCTTAATTCGAATCATGTAATATCTCACCATATAATTGTATGGAATTCGAATTGATAGCTCATTAATATTTTAAAGAAGTCTCGTAATTAAATTTTTTGTTAGCTTTTTTTTTAACGTATGAAATAAAATATATATTTTTTTTAATTTTTAAATTATTAATTTTTTAGTAAATTTTTAATAAATTTTTTTAATAAATTATTAATTTTTTAACAGCATAATTCGAATTATACCATGAATTATTGTGTGTGTAATTCGAACAAAGCTGGTTCGAATTAGTGTGTGCGTGTGTTTGTGTATAATTCGAACCCAACTGGTTCGAATTATGTAGAAATGGAGTTCGAATTTAGCTAGTTCGAACTACATATAAGCGTGTATTGGTAGATTCATGAAGCAGTTTTCGTTTTGGCTGATTCACGTAAATTATTTTCTCTCTTAACTTATTTCTATTTTTTGCCCTATATTATATTATTAATTATATATTTTGTTTAAAACATCTTTTTGTATCTAATAAAACTATTTAATTTACTGTCCAAATTTAACACGAACATATTTTATATATATAAAAATATATTTTATATTTTGATCCTACAAATTTATGTTTTATGAAGGAAATCTAAATTTATTTTATGAACGTATTTTAAAATAATAATATTAGATGTATATTAAAATCAGCTATTAATATATAATACATATTGTAATATAAAATACGCATAAAAAATAAGTTAAATAATACATGTAATTATACATAAATATATAGTAGTTAATTTAATTTTAGTGATTATTTTAGTATATACATAATATTTTTTTTTTCAAATTAGACAAACAAAGTACTAATAAAATTCAAAAATATAATATTTTTATATATAGAAACATTAAATACTCCAATTAATTTCTTTTCTTTTTTTGACAATGTGATTGTTGATCGAAAATATTTAATTTCGATGACATCATAGTCGAAGTATAATGAATCTTTTATTTCGAGAAATGGAGGTTGAATCGAGAAGGGTTTTGTCGTAAAATAAAGGATAGAAGCCAGTCGATGTATTTAGTCTAGGAATAAGATCATTTTTGGAGTCGATTGTTGACCGTTACCTACGTTGTACAAAAAGAGCGGAAACGGTTATGCAAAAGATAGCGCACGCGGGAGTTACTTTTGAATCTAATTGGTCAAGGACTTCAATAAATAAATGAAAGATCGATGAAGAAAAGGTTGGAACTTTACTTCAGAAAAATACTCAAGCACACTCATATTCCCTGCGACTTACTGAGTTTGCGTTTGAGTCATTTTTTTCTGTAGGGTTCCTTCCATGTCTTTACTTTTCATTTACATTCCTTGTACTCTTTATTTTCTTTGCAAATTTATCTTTCAAGCACAGTTACTTTTCTTATTTTCCTTTAAAAGTTCAGCACTTTACTTTTTCGATTTCAAAGTTCTTCGATCCTGTCGAAGACAATTTACAGCTTTTATTTAAAATGAATGCAATTCATTTTAAATTCAGTTGATTTATTTTCAGAGTTTACTTTGTTTATCTTTCAGATTTTCTTTTATTTTGCTCGATAGAAAGATCTTTTGATGCACTTTAAAAAATGGTACCTACAGAGGAGTAGGTTTCGTTCCCAAATCACTAGATATCGAACCACTTTCGATTGGCTAAAAATCGATAAAAACAAATTAGCACGCCCAGTGGGACCGTTTAAATATTAAGTGTGTCAAAAGTATTTTGAAATTATTTAGTGCATGCAACTGAGAAGTAGCAAGATTATTCAAATGGCAGAGAAAATTTCTAATGCTAATGTTGAATCATTTGCAACTGAAAATGTTGCTGTAGTCACCCAAACACCCGTGGAAGTGATAACATGTGCCGAAAGTAGTACAGTGGTGGAGAATGTGACTGTTACTAATTCTCCAGTGGGGAACATCGCATGAAATCAACATCCACGGGTTCACTATAAGAAAATAAGCTTTCTGCCACGCTTTAAAAGCGTGCCGAAAAGTGCATAAAAGTGTGCTGATAGCTTTTCGCCACGCTTTTTGAGCTATCGGCATGCTTTTGAAAGCGTCACATCCACCAACGTGCCAGTTGCTCTATCGCCACGCTTTTATGGATCTATCGGCACGCTTTTTTTGTTAGTACGCTTTCATCTCTTGTCACGCTTAAAAAGCGTGGCCATAGGTCTTAACCTATAGGTACATTTAAAAAGCGTATCGAAAAGTGCACATATCGCCACGTTTTTAAAACGTCCCAGAAGGTATGCTTTGGGTACTCTTTAAAAGCGTGCCAATAGGGGAAGCTATGGCTACACTTTTTAAACGTGCCAATAGGGTAAACATATGGCTATGCTCCAAAAGTGTGGCTATTTATCAATACAAAAAGATATAGCTACGCTTAGAAAACGTGCCAATAGATGAGGATATGGGTACGCTTTTAAAGCGTGCCGGTTGCCAAGTTATGGCCACGCTTATTAAGCGTGCTTGTTGAGCCCAAAATTAAGATATAGCCACCCTTTTTAAGTGTACCCATAAGTTTGGTCAGAATTTTTTTTTCATTAATCTTCCTAATATTTCGTGCAAAATTCATATATAATTTTAAAATCATAGACCATAATAAAATTATATATATTGAACTAATCCAACAAATATAAACTTTTCCGTAAAAAAAGACATACATATAAAACTTGTCACCACAAAGGTAGGCTTTGATGACAGTACCAAAAAGTAAAGTCATAACAAGTAAATAAGAATTGCAATTCCAACAAGTGTCACATATCTACTTCTTTTATATACTTAGTTACAAAATATCAAATTTTATGAGTAGTGTGATCATCCATTATGAGCTCCATTGTTTTTATCACTGTCCTACAGAATTTTAAATAATCTTGTGTTAGTACATGTTATAAAAGCAACTTCAATTAAGTCCAACAAATCCAATTCCAAATCCAAATTGATTAAACATGAAAATGGCAAGGCAACTTTAATTAGGTCCCGCAATATTGCATATTCAGCCATTAGAACAAAAACACATATCAAACACAAAAGAAATAGTCCCTATACAAGGTCACAACCATATATGCTTCCCTTGGCACTTTTTTATCTAGCACCATTGATAACATACCTATATCCTAATTCAACAGATACTTTATTTGAATAGAAACTAAGAAAAATAGAAGGTCAGCTCCTGCAATAAATTGAATTGAACACGTATACTTATTTCATTCTATTTATCTACGAAAATTGAAAGAAAAACTCATGCAAAGCAGTAAATTAAGCAATCAACAATACATATTCAGCTTAAAAGTAGAAATAAGGCAGAAAACTTGCCAAGGCCAACAAATAGATGAGAAGATAAAGCATAGAAAATCACATCAACAAATAGATGAGAGATAAAGCATAGAAACTTGCCAAGGCCATCAATGAGTAACATCCATATTAGCATATTGTTAGCCATGCATGTCATCCTCTTAAAAAAAATGAAGATTGTAGAACTAGAGCATATGTCGCTCTAAAGATCAGGCTGAAGCTCGAGTAAATATTAGTGTTAGTTTCTTAAGTCCAGGAAAAGTGAAATTGTAATATATAGTAATTGCCCAGCCACAAGACAATATACGAAGAAGCTTTAAAATCACAGTTGGTAGCCTCAACATCACTTTTTTCTATTTCCAATTTCTAATGATCAGATCAAACTATTAACACAAGCTTCAACTAGACAAAAAGCGGTGGTCTTTCTTCAATATACATACAATATCACATGATCACGTGGAAGTTATCGACTTATGGATGGTGTAGTCTTTATAATAACCCAAGTGTTGTTGTAGTTATTCAAATCAGCTACCTTTAACAGCCTGGTGCAGGACACAACATTTTTATAATCATCTACTCATAGCTAAACATAAAATATAATAATTAGGGAGTAATTAGCTATTTGGTAAACCTCCCTTAGTTACTTTTGGCCATGTCAATGAGAAGATAAAGTATAGAAAAAATTATAGTTAAGCAATCAACAGTACATATTCAGCCAACAATACATTACAAGAAAATTTAACAACCAATAATACGAGGTTATGACATAAATCAACAGTACATATTCAGCCAGCAACATAAATTCAACATGAAAAACAAAATTCTATAATCTAAATCAAGGGAATGACAATAATACGAGGTTAGGACAGTTACTTACATCATCGGTTGGTGGAATGTGAGTTGCTTCGGAGGAGTGGGGAGTATTTCTTAGTCTACTACTTGAGGCATCCAAAGGAGAATTTTGGGCTGCTTGCACTAAGGGTGCTACCTCTTCATCACTCATTCCAGGATTGAGTTGGTGCAACATCATCTTTAATAGACCACAAACATCATTCATCTTCTTTTCTAATGGTAAGACCTTATCATTGTATTCAACCTTCACTTGGCGAATCTCCTCATCCTTTCTAAGAGAGCTTCTTGTAACTGAAGTCCCATAACAACGAACTCGACCTGGTTGGTCCTTTCCTAGCACTGCTACAAATGCATCCTCATGATTTTCCCTGCCTCTATGCAGCTTTAAAGTTCATTCTACCAAAAGTAACAAAAAAAAATACAAAGTCACATTAACTTAATATATATACAAATCTATCTAGCATTTATATTGTACAAATCCAAATACAAATACAAAACAAGTCACAATTGTTGTTTGTGTTTCAGCATCAATTTCTTTTCCATTTTTACTTGTGCGAGTTGCTGTGAAAATTTCAGCCCTTGATGGCTCTTCATTGTTCTCTTTAGAGTCATGCTAGAGTATGAAGAGAAAAATTTACATGAAGCATACTAACTCGACAATATAACATGAATATAAAGGAGAAATCACACAAAAATAGGTTATGTTACTAGCTGCTTGCGCACTATTGCAAAATTTGTGGATCCCATTCGGTAAGGACATGTTTGCTTTGACCTATTTTCAGTATTCTTAACAGACATAGCCTAAATATAAACATGAAAAAGAGATATTATTATTCTTAACGGACACATTTTCTTTCTCTTTGAAAATCACATCAACTTTTTTGAAATACCAAGTCTAATAACAAAAAAAAATTAAGGATAGCTAGAAGAAATAGAAGACATAACATTACCTTGATAGCGGGAAGACTCCAATACCGAATTAGCTTGTGAAACTGAAATTCAGGAATCTCTAATGGTCGGTTCTTTATCATTTCTTTCTTTGTGTTGTACTTTAAGAAATGTTCTTTTTTAATTTCACCCTTGTATTTTTTCCATGCACGACAAAATCCCCACATGACCCACGGCTTTGAACTTATTGGAAGAATGAACTTTTGCTATGTAACACAATACATTAGAATGCCAAAGGTTACCCCACACAACAAAACAAACAAATAAATAAATAAACTGTACATAAAAGCATATTTACATACGTTGGCGTACACCCACATGTCCTCCTTGATATTATCAGGCACGCCATGCCAACTAGTGTATAGCAAAATCACAAAACGGAGATTTCTAACTGTTAAACTCAAAAATTGGCCTAGGTTAGCTACGACCTCCTTGGTTGGACCAATAGGCTACCCTTGTAAAAACTCCACCTCATGTCGATCATTAAAATCAGTGGTATGAAGTTTTTTTGCATAAGGTCTTGCCACGAGTTTTCTTTTTAGTGCCTAAGTCCAATTAGAATAACAGAATTTTAACTCTACCTAATTGAAAAGTAATATAAGCTATAATTAGACAACAAGGGAGATAAGAAAAAGTACCTTCATTACTAGCTTGTCCTCCACTACCCTCAATATTTGCAGTATCTTGCTCCTCTTCCTCATTTTCCTCATCTTCCTCGTCTTTGAAATTAATCACATGCACCTTAAAATACATGTCAATACTCATTCCTTTTTTGTTTGACTCTATGCTCAGCTCACTTGTATCTTCTCCTTCCTCATTAGAACTTGCATCATCTTGATCCATTGTATCACCTTCAATAGTTTTTTTATTCCCAGTTTTCGAGTTCTTTTCAGATTGAAACATTGTCTCATTCCCATTTTGGGGGTTCTTTTCAACAGCCTTTGAATTATTCCCATTATGTTCACATCCTTGAAAAAGTGAGTTTGGTTGAACCTTCTTTTTCTTCTTCGGAGCCTCAATTTGCTCTTCAAATGCATCTTCCACTATTGTGATGAGTTGTTTTCTTGTTGGATCTTTTGGACTTTGAGCTTGCAACCTAGCTTTCTTATTGTCAGCCATGATCTTCTCTCTCTTAATAATATATTGTTGTAGCAATTCAGCACTTGACTTAACTTGAATAACCTCAAAAAAATTTTTTTTTGGACTTTTCTGTTTCATGTTCTTTTGACCTAAGGTAATTATTCTTTTTCTTTTAGTGATCTCCCCTTTCTCTATTCTGCACACATAAGAAATAAGAAGAAAAAATGTAATTCTATTAATTAAATAAACATAATCATTTAGAATACTACCAAAAAAATGCAAAAATAAACACATATCAAGATGAATCGGAATCAACATCCTCCATGTACTCATCATATTCACTTTTCCTCGTCTTCCTCACAATGTTGCTTGGCAAACATGTTTGGAGCCATATCTATGATGGTAGCTCGTAGATTATTCCTCACTAGATCAACTTTGTCATTATCATTTGGAAGACTTGGAATCATTTCAGGTTCACATGGCTCCCTTGCATATATTGTGGGGGAATCGGACTCAAGGTCATCACTTATTCTAAATAAATTTCTTGGAATTGTTTTCATAACATAGTGTTTGTCACTCACATATGGGTCTTGCACATAAAAGCATTGGTTTACTTGAGATGCTAACACAAATG
Organism: Arachis ipaensis; assembly: GCF_000816755.2. NCBI lineage: Eukaryota > Viridiplantae > Streptophyta > Magnoliopsida > Fabales > Fabaceae > Arachis > Arachis ipaensis. Next base: position 115,551,877 of record NC_029791.2, read on the forward strand.
CTTTTTTTTTGTAGCATTTTTTACTGAAATACACATATGAGAGACCAAAGTGGTCTTTAGAAACTATATATCAACTATTCTACCATAGTAGGTTACTTTTGCTTCAATTGGGTTCTTATCTTTCACACTAGCAAAACTAGGAGTCAATGCTTCTAATGTGACACCACTATTTTGGGTTTTACGTCTCACATCACGGTGCCTTGTATGGAACCTATACCCATTGATAACAAAACTTGAAAATCTTTTCGCAAGTCTATTTGGACCTCTAGCCAACCATTTTGCCCAACCAGGCACATCTTTTTTCATGGCACGAAATTTAAACCATTCTAAGAATTGTTGACTATGGTCTTTGGCTTTCTCCTACTTTGTTCTGCGTGGATTGTTATCATTAACTTGACTCTCATGCTCTCTGAAGATATCAAATATTCTTATTTGTTAGTAAGGTACGATGTTGTAATTGCAAACTAATAGATGATAATAAAGCAAACAAAATGCCTCATGTAGAGTTCGATCTTGTCACAGTTGTTCAGGATGTATGCATGTCCTTGTGTTTCTGATTTTTCATCTAAGATGAACACATTTTCCATTTTTCCACCGAAGGGACATCCTTTGTTTGGAAACAAACTGGGAGTTCGCATCTCAACAGAAACACACTCATCATTGTTTCGAGGGATTCTATTGAATCTTGTCTGAACATCCTCATGTAAATATCTTGAGCAAAAGTTTATACACTCATTAGCCAAATATCCTTCAGCAATGGACCCCTCTGGACGACTTCTGTTACGAACATACGATTTTAGTGTGCACATATACTATTCAACATGGTACATCCAACGATATTGAACTGGACCACCTAACCTCACTTCATTTGCCACATGAATAGGCAAGTGCACCATTATGTCAAAAAAGCTTGGAGGAAAAATTCTCTCGATTTGGCATAATGTCTCAGCAATCTCTGCTTCTAAGTTTGCCACCTCAGCTAGGCTAATTACCTTCTGACATATCCGGCGAAAAAATGAGCATAATCAAACTAGAGCGATGACAACATGGTCAGGAAGTATGCTCTTGATTGGTACTTACAATAAGTAATGTAACATGAAATGAGCATCATGGGTCTTGTAATCGAAAATCTTCTTTTCTGTTTGTTGCACACATCGAGAGATGTTGGAAGCACTTCCGTCTGGTAATTTTGCTCCTTTCATCACACCACAAAAGATTGTTTTCTCTGCTGGAGTCATTGAGAAGCATACCTTTGCTAACTTAGTGTTTTTTCCATCCTTCGTATCTTTCGGCTGAAGGTTTTTCCTAATACCCATGTCTTTAAGGTCAAAACAAGCAACTGCATGATCTTTTGTCTTTCTGGAAATATCCAATAGAATTCCTATTATGCTATCAACTATGTTCTTCTCTATGTGCATGACATCAAGGTTATGTCTAAACATGTACTTCCAAATTCCAATATGGTAATTCGAAAAATATTGACCGCTTTTTCCAGTTTGATAGCCCATCCTTTGATCTCTTTTGCTTCTTCCCGAAAGAGTTATCTATCTCTTGCAATATGTCAAATACAGTTGTTTCCTCTAACAACTGGGGTGGAGACCTAAGTTCAGTTTTTCCATTGAAAGATCTTTTGTTATGCCTTCACAGGTGATTCATCGGTAAAAATTTTTGATGATCCATATAAACAGTCTTGTGACTATATTTCAAATAGATAGAAGAAGTCTCATTATTACAACATGGACAATCCAATTTTTCCTTTGTACTCCAGTCAGATAACATAGCATACGCAGGAAAGTCATTAATTGTCCATAAAAGACATGCTCTCATGTTGAATATTTTATTTTTTGAAGAGTCATATGTTTCTACACCTCACTCCCACAGTTCTTTTAATTCTTCAATAAGCGGTTGAAGAAAGACATCAATGTCATTTTCCGGTGATTGTGGTCCAGGAATTAATAAAGAGAGCATAAAATAATCAGGCTTCATACTCATCCAAGGGGGTAGATTGTACACCATCAAAACAACAGGCCATGTACTATGTGTACTGCTCAAAGTTCGAAACGGATTGAACCCGCCGCTTACTAAGCCTAGTCTCACATTATGAGGCTCCTTCGCAAAATCTTCATGTCGGCTGTCAAATGCTTTCCATGATTCACCATCAGCAGGATGCCTTAATGAGCCATCTTTAACACACTCCTTGTGATGCCAAGACATAGCTTCAACCGTCCTTGTACACATGAAAAGTCTTTGAAGTCTGGGAATCAAAGGAAAATGCCTTAGAGTTTTCGCAGCAACTTTACGAGACTTTCTTGATGAGGTTACATCATCCTCTTCCACAACAGGATTCTCAACATAACGGGATGATCCACAGACATGGGACGATACGTCATTCTCATGCCCGTTTTGATACAACATGTAGTCATTAGGACATGCATCGATCTTTTGGTAGTCAAGACCCAGATTCTTTATCATATTCTTGGTTTTATCAAAAGAAGTAGGGATATTCAAATATGACATTCCTTCTTTTAATAATTCTAAGAGAGAAGTGAACGACACGTTACTCCAACCATGCAAGCATTTTAACAGGTAAAGACAGATAGTAAAAGATAATCTTATGAATTCTTTACACCCGGGGTATAGTTCTTGGCTTGTCTCATCCACCAATTTATAAAATTTCTTTGCACATTCGTTGGGTCCTTTATTTTGTCTATCAAATTGTGTAGTATCTCTGAATCTATCACGTAACAGCTCATCAATGTTATCATTACAGTTATATTCACCGTTTGTGTCACTGTCAACATCCATAGCAACAAGTGATTCTCCATAATTAAACCACCGCCTATAACCTTCTACAAATCCGTGGCATATTAAATGGTTATACACGTCATCTCTCTTTAACCAAAGTCTATTACAACACTTTTTACATGGGCATTGAATTTCTTTCTCTTGAGGAATTTCCGCTGATGAAAAAGCAAAATGTAAAAACTTTTCTACACCGAGTTGATATTCTTTCAAATGACAGGGCGTATTCATCCAATCCTTGAAGACATCCATCGAAAACCTATGTATTTCAAATAGATAGCTAAGTTCCTATTCTAAAGTCCTTAATTAATGTTAGTCTCACTAACTGCAAATCTAGCTTTCTATGTAACTAATAAGAGACAATATTTTTCCAACCTGCAAAATACTTTGAAGATAACTAACAAAAAAATCAAAGAAAATTGAGTTTTAGCAATTCTTAAAGAAAACCTTGAAGTGACTGCCTTGGAAAAGCACTTAAGTAGTATACATAACATGAATAACAAATTAATGGATGTTGTTTTGAAGTTTAGCAAATTGATAACAAAAATTATTAATGATAAAAGCAATTGAAGGATCCAACTAACAATGGGTTAATGATAACTAACGAGTGTAATTTATACGAGGTTAGGACATAGAGAACCAATATCACATGACCTCCAATGATAGAGGTTCTATTACAAAACAAATAAGTTATAACAAATTAACATTCATTAGCGTAGTTGCCTTTATAGAAGCTGTCAGAATTTTTAAAATTAAACTAAAATAAAGATAGTCAACTAGCACCGCAGAAACTAAATCCGTACCCTAGCAGCAACAGCAGTACCACAGCAGAAGCAAACCAAGAGAGGTGGCAGCGACAACAGCAGCGAAAAGACAACTATTAAAAGCCTGTAATAAAAAAATAGACTTAAATCAATACTAATAAGATTTAATAGCAACTAAGCAAACACAAGATTCAGTTCAAGCAAACAAACACAGAGTATCTATGATGATTATTTGTAGCGAGAAAAGGAGGAATAAAAAAAAGTTATTAAAAAATTTTAAGTAGTTCAAAATAAACCACTAAGATACATTATTGTTGTTATGGACACATTTAAATTTCAATTAAATTAAATCACAATTCTTCACTGACAAGTGGGGTTGAGTATAGTAGGTCTATAATTTAAATTTAATTCTTGAATTCTCAACTAATTCCAGAACATTGAATAATGACTTAATTACCTTTTTGTGTATAATAAAATAAATTTGTGAATCACTCAATTTCAATATGACTGCATTAGTGCATTACATACAAATAAATGTAGTAGTAATTGCATTTAACTGAGTTGCTATGGCTAACACAGAGATTAGACCCTACATAGTACATAGTACTTACTCTACAGAGTAAAATACAAATAAGGATAAGGTATTCAATTCTTTGTAATTTGCAAACCAGCAAACTATAGTACTAATATATAGAGTCCTCAATATTCAAAGAGGCAAATGCACTCAAGTGAAGATAAATTTTAATACAATTCAGCGTAGTGTTGATAAAGCAAACTAAAAATAAAGTGTATGTGTTTGAATAAGTTAAATTTTGTTGCAGTCTCAATCTAAAAGAAGTAAGAACTCATAGCTTAGAGCAGAAAATGAGAAGCTTAGAGCAGATAACATGAGGTTGGATCCTCATTCATCGAACTCTACCCTTCTTTTAGATCGAGGTTGTAACTTAAATATGCCTGAAAAAAAATCTACACACTGTAAGAATACTAGAACAAACACAATTGACATGATATTAAAAATTAAATCTAATACGGGTAAAACTTTTTTGAAAAGGAATGAAATAAAATATCAGAAAGATATGATCCTTCTCGGTGGTACATGCAAAAGCAGTAGTAACCCTAATTAATAGTTATTAACCAAAATCAAACCTAAGTTGACTCGTTAATTACACTAGTTAACCAAAGAGAACGAATCAAAAAATAAAACAGAAACGGACAAATTAAAGGGGTTAAACTCGACTTTATACGTATGGTGCACGAAATCACAATCACACTTTTGCAATTCTGCACAACTAACCAGTAAGTGCACTGGGTCGTCCAAGTAAAACCTTACGTGAGTAAGGGTCGATCCCACGGAGATTGTCGGCTTGAAGTAAGCTATGGTTATCTTGTAACTCTTAGTCAGGATATCAATAATTCTCAGATTTAATTGGAATGAGTGAAAGAACATGGATTAAATAATACTTGTTATGCAGTAATGGAGAACAGGTTGAGGTTTCAGAGATGCTCTGTCTTCTGAATCTCTGCTTTCCTACTGTCTTCTTCTTCACGCACGCTAGTCTCCTTCCATAGCAAGCTGTATGTTGGTGGATCACCGTTGTCAATGGCTACCATCCGTCCTCTCAGTAAAAATGGTCTAAATGCGCTGTCACCGCACGGCTAATCATCTGTCAGTTCCCACTCATGCTGGAATAGGATCCATTGATCCTTTTGCGTCTGTCACTACGCCCAGCACTCGCGAGTTTGAAGCTCGTCACAGTCATCCCTTCCCAGATCCTACTCGGAATACCACAGACAAGGTTTATACTTTCTGGATCTCAGAAATGGCTGCCAATAATTCTAGCCTATCTATACCACGAAGACTCTGATCTGAATCAGGAGGCTAAGAGATATGCACTCAGTCTAAGGTAGAACGGAGGTGGTTGTCAGGCACGCGTTCATAGATTGAGAATGATGATGAGTGTCATGGATCATCACATTCACCAAGTTGAAGTGCGAGTGAATATCTTAGAATAGAAACAAGCGTAATTGAATGAAAAACAGTGGTAATTGCATTAATTCATCAAAACACAGCAGAGCTCCTCACCCCCAACCATGGGGTTTAGAGACTCATGCTGTAGAAGATACAAGTTTGAATGTAAATTGTCATGAGATACAAAATGAATCTCTAAAAGTTGTTTTTATAATGAACTAGTGACCTAGGGTTACAGAAAATGAGTAAGCTAGAATAGTTAGTGTAGAAATTCACTTTTGGGGCCCACTTGGTCTGTGCTTGGGCTGAGCATTGAAGCTTTCACATGTAGAGACTTTTTTTGGAGTTAAACGATAGCTTTTGTGCTAGTTTGGGTGTTTAACTCCAGCTTTTATGCCAGTTCTGGCGTTTAATGCCAGAATAGGGTAGAAAGTTGGCATTTAAATGCCAGTTTGCGTCATCAAAACTCGGGCAAAGTATGGACTATTATATATTGCTGGAAAGCCCAGGATGTCTACTTTCCAACGCAATTAATAGCGCACCAATTGGGCTTCTGTAGCTCCAGAAAATCCACTTCGAGTGCAGGGAGGTCAGAATCCAACAGCATCTGCAGTTCTTTTTCAGCCTTTGAATCAGATTTTTGCTCAGGTCCCTCAACTTCAGCCAGAAAATACCTGAAATCACAGAAAAATACACAAACTCATAGTAGAGTCCAGAAATATAATTTTTGAATAAAAACTAGTAAAAACATAATAAAAACTAACTAAAATATACTAAAAACATACTAAAAACAATGCCGAAAAGCGTATAAATTATCCGCTCATCAACGTAGCAGAATTTCAATTCTAACATAGCAAATTTGTTTAATCCCATCATTTTGATTAGCATCAAATTTGTTTAACCCCATCATTTCCAACACAGCAAACACGATAGCATTAATAAAGAAAATAACAGTGCCTAATTTAAGAAAGAAAGTAGAAACACTGAAGGGTGATGTCAAATTTTGCTTTGATAAGCTTACATATATTGCAAGAATTTTTACTTAGAATTTTTTCACTTTATTATTCACATTAGACATAACATAATATTCACATCCAAATTGAAGTTAGCAACACTTAACCCTTAAGGGCTATATTTCTTTTAGATTAAAAATAAAAAAAATTATAAAGAACAACAAAAACAAGCAACAGATTTGAAGGATTCTGGATCATCTTGTAGTTGAGGCAGTTTGAAGACCTCTCTTATTTTGTCCAGGTGGAAGTAAATAATCCTCCCTCTGACCATAGTTCGGAAGGTATGAAAAGCGGTTCCAGTTATTCTCTGCTTATCTGTCAGCCACAGATTTGAGTAGAATTCCTGAACCATGTTTCTTCCCACCTTTGTCTCAGGATTGGCTAGGATTTTCCATCCTCTGTTTCGAATTTGCTCTTGGATCTCCGGATATTCGTATTCTTTCAGATCGAATTTAACTTTCGGGATCACTGATCTCAGACCCATTATTTTGTGGTAATGGTCTGCATGTTCTTTGGTTAAGAACCTCTCTTGATTCCAAAGACTCTTTGGAGTATTCTCTTTCTTGCCTCTTGAATTGGTTTGTTTTTCCTTATGAGACATGATTTTAATGAGTCTTAGCCTGGTTATCACGGAAAAATACACCAAACTTAGAGGTTTGCTTGCCCTCAAGCAAAAGAAAGGAAAGGAGAGAGATAAGAGGAGAGGCAAATTCGAATGGTGGAAAGATGGGGATGGCCGAATGTGTATTTATAAGTGGAGGGGAGGGATTTCGAAAATTTGAAAAAGATATGATTGGTGAAAGAAAAAAAATAGAATCATGATATGAAAAAGATGATATTTTTAAATGGAGAAGATATAAAGGAGTTAAATCTGAAATTTTGTTGATGCATCTAAAAATTAAAAGATGATATGATGAGTTGGAAAAGATTTGGAAAGAAATTGAGAAGATAAGTGAGTTTTTGAAGAAGATTTGGAAAGGATTTGAAAGAAAATTGAAAAGGAATTTAGAAAATTATTGAATTTTTGAAAATTGAAGGTGAATAATGAAAATTTATAACATGTTTATGCAGAAAATTATGAATCAAAACATGAAAGTTTGAAAAATTTTGAAGTGGAAAACAAAATCCTCTCCCCCTGCCTTTCTGGCGTTAAACGCCCAGAATGGTATCCATTCTGGGCGTTTAACGCCCATTTATTGGCCATTATGGGCGTTTAACACCCAGCCAGGTACCCTGGCTGGCGTTAAACGCCAAAAACCTTTTGTCACTGGGCATTTTTCTGAACGCCGAGGATGCTGTAAGTATGGCGTTAAACGCCCAAAATGGTATATTTACTGGCGTTAAACGCCCAGAATGGTATCCATTCTGGCGTTTAATGCCCAAAATACCCCTTACTGGCGTTTTCTTGCCAGTGAGCTCTTTTTCTCTGCTTTTTGCACTGAATCCTTCTGTAACTCTGTGAATTCCTACAATTTGATGATTAATCTTGAATATAATTTATTTCTATAAATATTAATTAAAAAGCAAATAACTTGCTAATGGCTGGGTTGCCTCCCAGCAAAAGCTTCTTTATCGTCTTTAGTTGGACCTTGACTGAGCTTTATTCTAGTCTCAATTTTGAGCATTCTTGCTCAAAATTGCTTTCAAGATAATGTTTGATTCTCTGTCCATTAACAATGAACTTTTTGTCAGAGCCAATGTCCTGAAGCTCAACATATCCATATGGTGACACACTTGTAATCACATATGGTCCCCTCTAACGGGATTTTAATTTTCCTGGGAATAATCTGAGCCTAGAGTTAAACAGCAGAACCTTCTATCCTGGTTCAAAGACTCTAGATGACAGTTTCTTGTCATGCTACCTTTTTGCTTTTTCCTTATAAATTTTTGCATTTTCAAAAGCATTGAGTCTGAATTCCTCTAGCTCATTCAGCTGGAGCAATCTTTTCTCTCCAGCTAACTTAGCATCCAGGTCTAGGAATCTGGTTGCCCAATAGGCCTTATGTTCCAGTTCCATGGGCAGATGACAGGCCTTGCCATACACAAGCTGGTATGGAGAGGTTCCTATAGGAGTCTTGAATGCTGTTCTGTATGCCCACAGAGCATCATCCAAGCTTTTTGCCCAATCCTTCTACGGGCAATTACAGTCCGTTCCAGGATTCTTTTTAGTTCTCTACTAGAGACTTCAGCCTGCCCATTTATCTGTGGATGATATGGAGTTGCTACTTTGTGGCTAATTCCATATCGGACCATAGCAGAGTAAAGCTGTTTATTGCAGAAATGAATGTCCCCGTCACTGATTAGTACTCTGGGGACACCAAATCTGCTGAAGATATGTTTCTGGAGGAACTTCAGCATTGTCTTAGTATCATTAGTGGGTGTGGCAATTGCTTCTACCCATTTAGATACGTAGTCTACTGCCACCAGAATGTAAGTGTTTGAGTATGATGGTGGGAAAGGATCCATGAAGTCAATACCCCATACATCAAACAACTCAATCTCTAAGATCCCTTGTTGAGGCATGGCATAACCATGAGGCAAGTTGCCAGCTCTTTGGCAACTGTCACAGTTACGCACAAATTCTCGGGCATTTCTATAGAGAGTTGGCCAATAGAAGCCACATTGGAGGACCTTAGTGGCTATTCGTTCACCTCTGAAATGTCCTCCATATTGTGATCCATAGCAATGCCATAGGATCTTCTATGCCTCTTCTCTAGGTATGCATCTGCAAATCATTCCGTCTGTACATCTCTTAAAGAGATATGGTTCATCCCATAAGTAGTACTTTGCATAAGAAATTAGTTTTTTCGTTTGCTGCCTACTGTACTCCTTGGGTATGAACCTCACAGCTTTATAATTTGCAATGTCTGTAAACCATGGTGCTTCCTGAATGGCAAAAAGTAGCTCATCCGGAAAGGTCTCAGAGATCTCAGT
>NC_029791.2:115561383-115577152 GCF_000816755.2 Arachis ipaensis
GCATGGTCAGTATACACAATCACTTTTGAACCTACTAAATAGGATCTAAACTTGTCAATGGCATAAACCACTGCAAGCAACTCCTTTTCTGTAGTTGTGTAATTCTTCTGTGCATTATTTAAAACACGGCTAGCATAGTAAATGACGTGCAGAAGCTTGTTATGCCTCTGTCCCAACACTACACCAATGGCATGGTCACTGGCATCACACATTAGTTCGAATGATAATGTCCAGTCTGGTGCAGAGATGACTGGTGTTGTGACCAGCTTAGCTTTCAGGGTTTCAAACGCCTGCAGACACTATGTGTCAAAGACAAATGGTGTATCAGCAACTAGCAGATTACTCAGAGGTTTTGTGATTTTTGAAAAATCCTTTATAAACCTCCTGTAGAATCCTGTATATCCCAGAAAGCTTCTGATTGCCTTTACATTGGCAGGTGGTGGTAATTTTTCAATTACCTCTACCTTAGCTTGATCCACCTCTATTCCTTTGTTCGAAATTTTATGCCCAAGGACAATTCCTTCAGTCACCATGAAGTGACATTTTCCCAGTTTAAAACCAGGTTAGTTTCTTGGCACCTTTTCAGAACAAGTGCTAGATGGTCAAGACAGGAGCTGAATGAGTCTCCAAATACTGAGAAGTTATCCATGAAGACTTCCAGAAATTTCTCTACCATATCAAAGAAGATAGAGAGCATGCACCTCTGAAAGGTTGCAGGTGCGTTGCACAGACCAAAAGGCATCCTTCTGTAGGCAAATACTTCAGATGGACAAGTGAATGCTGTTTTCTCTTGGTCCTGAGGATCCACTGCAATTTGCTTGTAACCTGAATAGCCATCCAAAAAGCAGTAGTATTCATGACCTGCTAGTCTCTCTAGCATTTGGTCTATGAATGGTAAAGGAAAATGATCCTTTCTGGTGGCTGTATTGAGTCTTCTGTAGTAAATACACATACGCCACCATGTAACTGTTCTTGTAGGAACCAGTTCATTCTTTTCGTTATGAACCACTGTCATGCCTCCCTTCTTTGGAAAAACTTGGACAGGGCTCACCCAGGGACTATCAGAAATAGGATAAATAATCCCAGCCTCTAGTAACTTAGTGACCTCTTTCTATACCACCTCCTTCATGGCTGGATTCAGCCGCCTTTGTGGTTGGACCACTGGCTTAGCATCATCCTCTAATAGGATCTTGTGCATGCATCTGGCTGGGCTGATTCCCTTAAGGTCACTTATGGACCACCCAAGAGCTGTATTGTGTGTCCGTAGCACCTGAAGTAGTGCTTTCTCTTCCTGTGGCTCTAAGACAGAGCTTATGATCACCGAAAAAGTGTCACCTTCTCCTAGAAATGCATATTTCAGGGATGGTGGTAGTGGTTTGAGCTCGGGTTTAGGAGGTTTCTCCTCTTCCTGAGGAACTTTTAGAGGCTCTTTTATTTCCTCTGATTCCTCCAGATCAGGCTGAACATCTTTAAATATGTCCTCTAGCTCTGATTCGAGATTCTCAGTCATATTGATCTCTTCTACCAAAGAGTCAATAATATAAGCACTCATGTAGTCATTTGATGTGTCTGGATACTGCATAGCTTTAACAGCATTTAACTTGAACTCATCCTCATTGACTCTCAGGGTCACTTCCCTTTTTTGTACATCAATAAGAGTTCGTCCAGTTGCTAGGAAAGGTCTTCCTAGAATGAGAGTTGCACTCTTGTGCTCCTCCATTTCTAGCACTACAAAGTCAGTGGGAAAGGCAAATGGCCCAACCTTGACAATCATGTCCTCAATTATGCCTGATGGATATTTAATGGAGTCATCAGCAAGTTAAAGACATATCCGAATTGGTTTGACTTCTTCAGTCAAGCCAAGCTTTCTGATAGTGGATACAGGTATTAGGTTGATACTTGCTCCAAGGTCACATAGAGCTGTCTTGGTACAAGCACCCTCTAATGTGCATGGTATCATAAAGCTTCCTGGATCTTTAAGCTTCTCTGGTAAGCTTTCCAGAATGATTGCACTACATTCTTCAGTGAGAAAAACTTTTTTAGTTTCTCTCCAATCCTTCTTATGACTTAAGATCTCTTTCATGAACTTAGCATAAGAGGGTATTTGCTCAAGTGCCTCTGCAAACGGGATCTTTATTTCAAGAGTCCTGAGATAGTCTGTAAAGCGGGAAAATTATTTATCCTGTTCCGCTTGGCGGAGTTTCTGAGGATAAGGCATCTTGGCTTTATATTCTTCAACCTTAGTTGCTGCAGGTTTATTTCCTACAGAGGTGGTTGGAGAAGCCTTCTTAGAGGGGTTACTGTCAGTACTTGCAGGTGTCTGATCCCTCATTGGCGTTTAAACGCCAGGATTGGGTGCTGGATGGGCGTTTAACGTCAACTTCCCACCCTTTTCTGGCGTTTGAACGCCAGAACTGGACATGGAATGGGCATTTAACACCAGTTTTCCACCCTTTTCTGGTGTTTGAACGCCAGAACTAGGCATCCACTGGGCATTTAACGCCATTTTTTCACCCCTTTCTGGTGTTTGAACGCCAGAATTATTCCTCTCTAGTCTCTTACTGTCCTCAGAGGGATTTTGGAAAGTGGTTTGGTCATCCTCTGTCAGTTGCTCCTTTCTTGGCTTTCTGCTACCTTGAGTTGAATTATTCAATGTCTTCCCACTCCTTAATTGAACAGTTTGGTATTCTTCTGTTATCTATTTAGATAGCTGCTGTTTTGTCTGATTCAATTGTGCTTCCATATTCTTGTTAGCAGTTTTAGTGTCTTGGAGCATCTCTTTAAATTCTGCTAATTGTTTTGTCGTAAGGAGTAATTGCTGATTAAGTTCAACAATTTGTTCTTGAGGATTAGGATCAGTAGTTACTGCCCTAGCCTCTTCTTTTATGGAGGACTCACTACTTATATACAGATGCTGATTTCTAGCAACTATATCGATAAGCTCTTGAGCCTCTTCAATAGTCTTTCTCATGTGTATAGATCCACCAGTTGAGTGGTCTAGAGATATCTGAGCTTTTTCTGTAAGCCCATAGTAAAATATGTCTAATTGTACCCACTCTGAAAACATTTCAGAGGGACATTTCCTTAGCATCCCTCTGTACCTCTCCCAGGTGTTATAAAGGGATTCATCATCCTCTTGTTTGAAGCCTTGGATGTCCAGCCTTAGCTGTGTCATCCTTTTTGGAGGGAAATATTGATTCAGAAATTTGTCTGATAACTGTTTCCATGTTCTTATGCTTGCTATAGGTTGGTTATTTAACCACCTCTTAGCTTGATCTTTTACAGCAAATAAAAATAGTAATAATCTGTAGACATCCTGATCTACTTCCTTGTCACGTACTGTGTCAGCAATTTGCAAGAACTGTGCCAGAAACTCAGTAGGTTCTTCCTGTGGAAGACCGGAATACTGGCAATTTTGCTGCACCATGACAATGAGCTGAGGATTTAGCTCAAAACTGCTTGCTTTGATGGGAGGTATACAGATGATGCTCCCATATGCAGCAGTAATGGGGTTAGCATATGACCCCAGAGTCCTTCTTAACTGTTCATTCCCATTTAGGTCCATGGTGGATAAAAAGAGAATTGATATGAATTACAAATAAAATATATTTTTGTTTTTATTTTATTTAAGTAGAAACAAACTGAATAATTAAAAATAAATAAAAATAATAAGATAAAATAAAATAATTATAAATTTCGAAAACTAAGAAAAAAATAAATTTGAAAACTAAAATAATTACTTAATTAAGAAGATTTGAAAAATTTTGGATATGATTTTTGAAAAAGATTTTGAATTTTGAAATTTCAAAACTAAGATAAGATAGAATAAAAAGTTTTAAATTAGAAATCTGAATTTTTAAAGGAAAATTCAAAAATTGATTAAAATAAAGAGAGAAGATATTTTTAGATTTAATGAGGAAAGAGAAAAACAGTAAAAATGACACCAAACTTAAATTTTTAGATCAAAACAAAGGAAACAAACGGAAAAACTTTGAATATCATGATGAACGCTAAGAACAACTTTTGAAATTTTTTTTTTAGAAAACAGAAACACAAAGGACACCAAACTTAAAAATTTTTATATTCTGAGCATTAATAATTCGAAAAATGAAATCATGCAATTGACACAAAACTTAAAATATGAAACTAAACTCAAACAGAAAAACTCAATTATTAGTTTATAAAAATTTTCGAAAAATTTAAGAAAAAGAAAATAAGGATTTTTTAAAAAAATTCACCCTAAAACAATAATAGAAAACGCAATTTTAGTGACTCTAAACTAAAAAGATAAAATTTTCCTAATCTAAGCAACAAAATAAACCGTCAGTTGTCCAAACTCGAACAATCCCCGGCAACGGCGCCAAAAATTTGGTACACGAAATCACAATCACACTTTTGCAATTCCACACAACTAACTAGCAAGTGCACTGGGTCGTCCAAGTAATACCTTACGTGAGTAAGGGTCGATCCCACGGAGATTGTCGGCTTGAAGCAAGCTATGGTTATCTTGTAACTCTTAGTCGGATATCAATAATTCTCAGATTTAATTGGAATGAGTGAAAGAACATGGATTAAATAATACTTGTTATGCAGTAATGGAGAACAGGTTGAGGTTTTAGAGATGCTCTGTCTTCTGAATCTCTGCTTTCCTACTGTCTTCTTCTTCACGCACGCTAGTCTCCTTCCATGGCAAGCTGTATGTTGGTGGATCACCGTTGTCAATGGCTACCATCCGTCCTCTCAGTGAAAATGGTCCAAATGCGCTGTCACCGCACGGCTAATCATCTGTCGGTTCCTACTCATGCTAGAATAGGATCCATTGATCCTTTTGCGTCTGTCACTACACCCAACACTCGCAAGTTTGAAGCTCGTCACAGTCATCCCTTCCCAGATCCTACTCAGAATACCACAGACAAGGTTTATACTTTCTGGATCTCAGGAATGGCTGCCAATAATTCTAGCCTATACCACGAAGACTCTGATCTGAATCAGGAGGCTAAGAGATATGCACTCAGTCTAAGGTAGAACGGATGTGGTTGTCAGGCACGCGTTCATATGTTGAGAATGGTGATGAGTGTCACGGATCATCACATTCACCAAGTTGAAGTGCGAGTGAATATCTTAGAATAGAAACAAGCGTGATTGAATGGAAAACAGTGGTAATTATATTAATTCATCAAAACATAGCAAAGCTCCTCACCCCCATGCTATAGAAGATACAAGTTCGAATGTAAATTGTCATAAGGTACAAAATGAATCTCTAAAAGTGGTTTTTATAATGAACTAGTGACCTAGGGTTACAGAAAATGAGTAAGCTAGGATAGTTAGTGTAGAAATTCACTTCTGGGGCCCACTTGGTGTGTGCTTGGGCTGAGCATTGAAGCTTTCACATGTAGAGACTTTTCTTGGAGTTAAATGCCAGCTTTTGTGCCAGTTTGGGCGTTTAACTCCAGCTTTTATGGCAGTTCTGGCGTTTAACGCCAGAATAGGGTAGAAAGTTAGCGTTTAAACACTAGTTTGCGTCATCAAAACTCGGGCAAAGTATGGACTATTATATTTTGATAGAAAGCCCAGGATGTCTACTTTCCAACGCAATTAATAGCGCGCCAATTGGGCTTCTGTAGCTCCAGAAAATCCACTTCGAGTGCAGGGAGGTCAGAATCCAACAGCATCTGCAGTCCTTTTTCAACCTCTGAATCAGATTTTTGCTCAGGTCCCTCAACTTCAGCCAGAAAATACCTAAAATCACAGAAAAACACACAAACTCATAGTAGAGTCCAAAAATGTAATTTTTGAATAAAAACTAGTAAAAACATAATAAAAACTAATTAAAATATACTAAAAACATACTAAAAACAATGCCAAAAAGCGTATAAATTATCCGCTCATTAACGTAGCAGAATTTCAATTCTCACATAGAAAATTTGTTTAACCCCATCATTTCTAACACAACAAACACGATAGCATTAATAAAGAAAATAGCAGTGCCTAATTTAAGAAAGAAAGTAGAAACACTGAAGGGTGATGTCAAATTTTGCTTTCATAAGCTTACATATATTGCAAGAATTTTTACTTAGAATTTTTTCACTTTATTATTCACATTAGAATTAACATAATATTCACATCCAAATTGAAGTTAGCAACATTTAAGCCTTAAGGGCTATATTTCTTTTAGATTAAAAATAAAAAAATTATAAAGAACAACAAAAACAAGCAACAATAGTGACATAATTCCTTCAAGTAATTGACATTCTCCTAAAAATCAAACCAGAAAAGACGAACTTACTCCCAAAGGTAAGTACGTATTTCGAGCTGTCAAAGAGATCTCTCAATTTGCTTTTGCTTGAATTATCTCGGCTAGAAACCCCATGAGAGCCACATTGACCTAAATTTGTTAATGAAACATCATTAGAAGCTATAACAAAAATGAAGATGGAAGTTAATTAAAATAGAATTAAACTTATAAGTCCCTACATTATATATAATTTACTGTGACAAGTGATTTATGAAAGGTAAATTAAAAAAAAATATTAAAATAGTATAAAATAGCATAAAAATGAATAAATGATAGGTATTTTGCTATTTTCTAATATTGCACATTAGTTAAAATAGTAGAAAACAACAGAAATCATCCAATAAAAGGTATGTTGTTTGAATACTAGAGTTCTACATACTATTGTTAACACTACTATATCTGGTTATTATATGGTGCCTATTAGTAACAGTAGTGGTTTGATTTGTCATTTCAATATCTCTAGGGGGTTGAATTTCAATCCCTAATATTGGGATTTTATTTGAAGATAGAGAGGAATTTTGAGAAGTAGAAGGAGAAGTGATAAGAATATGATTAGAATTGTTTTCAATATATTGAGGTTGATCAAAAACAAGTTCTTCAAAAGTACTAGCAGGATGATTATGAATGATTGTGAACAATTGATCATATTTAGTAAGAGGAGAGAGAATCTGAGACAAAAATTAAGCATGTTAGTGGCAGAAGTAGAAGAATTAGGATGAAATGCAGTAGAACTGATCAGCAAATATAGATGAGTTTCTCATCAAAAATTATTTTTCTTGCAATTATAATTTTACCATTTCTACCAAGACATTTGAAATTTTTTGACTTAGGAGCATACCCCCAAAAGGACACATAAATCTGATCTATAATCCAATTTATGTTTGTTGAAGGGTCTGAGATGTGAAAAACGTGCACATCCAAAGACCCTCAACATATAATAGTTAGGGATGCATTTTTGAAGCATTTTAAAAGGTGATTTTAATTTTAAAACTCTTTTTGGAAGTCTCTTAATAAGGAAGTATGCACTAAGGAAGGCATCTTCCCATAATTATCGTGGAAGATTAGGAGTGGCAAGAAGAGTCAGACCTATCTCAGTGAAATGCATGTGCTTTCTCTCCGCAACTCTTTGCTGTTGGGTCTAAGATCATGATAATATATGTAAGATGCCATGATTTTGAAGAAAATATTGAAAGACATAAGATAATAATTCTTTAGCATTATCTATCTGCACAACTTTAACGGAATTTCCAGTTTGGTTTTTCATAAGTAACTTGTTGTAAAATTTGCAAAACTTGAGCTTTTGAATTAAGTAAGTATAAACAAGTGTATCTTGTGTAAACATCTACAATTCTCATATAGTAATTCTGATCTGGAAACAATTGGGACAGGAATCCATACATCAATGTAAATTAATTCAAGAGGAGCAGTAAAAACAATATTAGACAAAGTGAAAGGTAAGGTATGCATTTTGCCTTTTGCACAAGCTTCTTACACAACAGAATCAAACTCAGTTTTATTTGAATAGATTACAGTGTCGAGGAATAATCTCAAAAATAATAAGTGATGGATGTCCTAATCTTCTATGCCAAGTTCTAAATTAGATTTATACATAGCAAGAAAAGATTCAAATACTTTGGATTCATTAATCTGTCTAGGTATATACATGTTCTCAAAAACATATAGATCTTGTTTAAGTATCCCTTGAAGGAGCACCTCCTTAGACACCTGAGATTTGACATAACAATGAAACGTATAAAATTCAAAAAATACATTATTATATAAACAAAATTTGAAAACACTGATTAAGTTCTTTTCGAGAGTAAGAACATGTAATAAGTTTTTCGAAATAAAAATCATGTTAGTAGTAAAACAGCAATATGTTACTATCACTATCACAAGAACTACCCACTAATCAATTAAATAAAACAGCAGAAAACATTCAATAATCATCCAATTTTCTTGATTACAAATTAAAATAGTAGCACAGCAAGAGCTAATCACTAATCAATAAAACAATAGAAAACATTCAATAATCATCCAATAATCACCTATTTTACAAATTAAACCAGCAGCACAACAAGAGCTAATCACTAATCAATTCAATAAAAAGTTAACAGCAGAAAACATTCAATAATCATCCAATTTTCTTGATTGACTCTAAAAGGAGCATTTTAAAAAAATGAAGATGGAGCACAACTTAGCACTAACTTTCGAGCAGCACGGTGAGCAGAACCGCGATACCTGGCGAGCAGAACCGCGAGACAGAGGCGAGCAGAACCACAAGACAAAGGCGAGAGGGACGACAAGCAAAACAGCAAGAAGAATGGCATTTAAGGATGAACTTGGTTGCGATCTTGAGCGCCAAGGGTGGCGACGGTGAGATAGATGGCGGCGTGATGGAGGTTAGGGTTTTTTGAACCTTTCAAGGAAAATCCATTCAAAGCAGCGTCGAGGAAGACAACAACTGCTCGACGAAGATTACGGTGACGACAAGCTCGAGGAAGACCACGGTGATGGCGACAGCAAGTTCAAGACAACGACTGCTCGACGAAGATGACGATTACGGCAATGAAGGCTGGGTGCGACGAAGGCGATGAAGGCTGGGTGAGATGAAGGGCATTGATGAAGATGACGATGATGACGATGAAGGCTGCTAGGTGCGATGAAGCTGAACGATGAAGCTGAACGATGAATGCCGAAAGAAGCTGCTAGGTTTGAGAGTGAAGATGAAGTGACGGCGCTGTATGTTTAGGGTTTGAAAGTGAATTTTAGGGTTAAAAGGGAATTTGAAAATTAGTGTGTTGTTATTATCATTTTTAGGGTTAAAATTTGAAAACTTAAAAAAAAAAGTTAAGTGTGGAAAAAAAGTGGGAAACTAAATTTTAGGGGAGGGAACTCTATCGGCACGTCTTTTTACGGTGCCAAAATAACAGTATAGCCACGTTTTTAAAGCGTGCTGATTTTTCTCTATGGCCACACTTTTTAAGCGTGACAAAAAAAAGTGTGGCCAAATTTCAAATCAGTGGTCACCCTTGTAAAAGCGTGCCGATTTTCCTCTATGGCCACGCTTTTCAAGCGTGGCAATAAAAACGCGTGGCCAAATTTCAAATAATTGGCCACCCTCGTAAAAGCGTGCCGATTTCCTTCTTAAAAAAGCGTGGCCAAATCACAAATCAGTGGCCACCCTCGCAAAAGCGTGGCCATTAACCACTTTTGGGCACGCTTTAAAAGCGTGGCAAGAAAAAAGTGTGCCGACAGGCCTTTTTTCTTGTAGTGGTTGCTATAACGCAACCGCCAGTAACTGCTAGTTGGCCTCCATATGGCCTTCCTTCAAGTTACACCCCACCTGGTTATGTTTTCCAAGATTTAGAAATTCATCGAGTTTTGGTGTTAACCCAGAGCTTCCAGTGTATTCTGAGTTTTCTCGAGATTATCAGATGGGTTCTACATCGAATGCTTCTAATTCAATGGCGGCTTTTCGACAACAGGTCGACGAAAGTCATCATGATTTAGTTAATTTATTAACTAAACAGATGACTACGATTCTGAACCCTATGATGGCTAATCATAAATTGAAATTCGAGCGCCTTGCTAGGCAAGTGGAAAGAGTTGCTTAAATTGTTAATTATGATAAAGGAGATCAAAATCGGCAAATGAATCAAGGGGATGGGAGGCCCAAAAATGTAGAAAATGATATGCATTTTAGGGGAGATAATCCTCGAATTGTTTATCAAGACCAAAATGCAGATGATGTGTTGGTTCGAATGAGGATTAATCAGTGTGGTGAAAGATATCAAGTAACCAGAATTGTTGAAGATATGCTTAGTAAGATTGGATTCAATGTAGATTTTATAAATCAACTATATTTTATTTCTACTATGTCCGTTGCTGTACAAGCGACAGAGGTACCTAAAGGGGTAAAAAACGCAGCTTTCGTCACCACAGTCTCTTCTGTTCTCTTTCCTTGTCTAGCTCTACCAATTTCATTCATCATTGGAATTTTATTATCACGGTATAATAATTGTATATCTTTCTAATATGACCAAAAACACGTTGCGGGGATAGCTCAGTTGGGAGAGCGTCAGACTGAAGATCTGAAGGTCGCGTGTTCGATCCACGCTCACCGCAATTTTTTTAATCTCTTCAATAATTTTTATGTAAATTTAATTTCTACATAAAATTGATGGGTGAAAACTATTAGACCAATTTTTATACAGTGGCAGAGCCACATAGTAGAAAAGAGGCAATGGCTTCCTAATTTTAATTTTTTACATGTAAATTATATGTAAATTTTAGTTTAGTCCTCTTAAAATTTTATTTAAGTCTTATTTTATTGTGTAAATATTTTTGGTTCACTCTAATATTTTATCTAACTCCGCCCCTGTTTTTATATATAGAAATATTAAATACTTCAAATCAATTTTTTTCTTTTTTTTAAACAATGTGATATTAAGGAATACAATAAAACTCTATATCCAAATCATAACCCTAACTAAATCCAACCAAGTATTTTAAATTCACGTGTACCTGTTTCTTCTTCTTCCGTTATCGTCATCATCACCAACAACACCACCACCTCATCCTCCTTCCTTTTTCTTCTTCTTCTTCCTTTTTCATCATCATCATCATCATCATCATCATCATCATCATCATCATCATCATCATCATCTTCTTCTTCTTATATATATCGTCGTTATTATTATCGTTGTTATTGTTATTGTTAAATTTTTGTCATTTTGATGATGTTTTCTGATCCAAAATTGATTTTGGATGTGTTTTTGTTCACGATTTAGTCTTGTTTGTGTGCTTATTTTCGAATTGAGTTTATGTGTCGCAATTATTATGTAATTTCGGTTCATTTTTGAGTTAATTATGTCGCAATTGTTATGTAATTTCGGTTCATTTCTGAGTTAATTGTATTGCAATCCATTATGTCATTTTGGTTCATTTCTGAGTGAATTAAGGTGCATTTGGACTCGTTCTGCACAATTCAAAATTCTTTCTCCTCTTCTTCCTCATCTTCTGCTGCTACTTCTTCTTTTTTTCATCTTTTTCTTCTTCATCTTCACCTTCTTTTTTCATTTTCTTATAGTTCTTCTTGTTTCACACTCTTAATAGGAATAAAACCAAGAAAAAGAGAAGAAAATATCAAACAAAAAAGAAGAAATATATTAATGACGTTTTTGTTCATGATTCAGTCTTGTTTGTGTGCTTATTTTTTAACTGAGTTTATGTGTCGCAATCATTATGTAATTTCGGTTCATTTCTGAGTTAATTGTGTCAAAACCCAATATGTAATTTCGGTTCGTTTCTAAGTTAATTGTGTCGCAATCATTATATAATTTCGGTTCATTTCTGAGTTAATTGTGTCACAACCCAATATGTAATTTCGGTTCGTTTCTGAGTTAATTGTGTCGCAATCATTATATAATTTCGGCTCATTTCTGAGTGAATTAAAGTGCATTTGGACTTGTTGTCCTGCACAATTCAAAATTCTTTCTCCTCGTCCTCTTCATCTTCTATTGCTTCTTTTTCTTTTTCATCTTTTCCTTCTTATTTCATTTTTTCAAAATTCTTCATGATTTACTCTACTCTTGAGAGGAATAAAATCAAGAAAAAAATATCAAATAAAAAAGAAGAAAAAATATATTAATGACATTGTCTAATCCAAAATTGATTTTAGATGTATTTTTGTTCATGATTCAGTCTTATTTGTGTGCTTGTTTTCGAATTGAGTTTATGTGTCGTAATCATTATGTAATTTTGGTTCATTTCTGAGTTAATTGTATCGTAATTGTTATGTAATTTCGGTTCATTTCTAAGTTAATTGTGTCACAATACATTATGTAATTTCGGTTCATTTTTGAGTGAATTAAGGTGCATTTGGACGCGTTGTCCTTATCAATTCAAAACTCTTTCTTCTCACCTTCTACTGCAATAACAGCAGCAACAAAGAATAACAATGAAGAAAAAACATGCGAAGAAGGAAGATGAAGGGGAGGAGGAGGAGGAACGCGAAGAAGAAGAAAACGACGACGACAGTAACGTAAAGTTCCGTAAGTGAATGTAAATGACTTAGTTAAAAGAATGATGTATGCACGTGTAATTACATTCTTTTTAACGAGAATAATTTTTGTTGATATTAAATCTACTTGATTAAACTTAAATGACAAATTGCTTAAATGTGCTGCATATCTGTAAAGAATATTGTTAGGGTATACCCCTTTATTCATTAACACACTCTTCTATTGTAATCCATTGTTTTTATCATTCTAGAAGAGAAGAACATTTGGCAAAGGTCATCCCAATCCCATATTAGGTTTTCATATATTAAAGTGTACAAAGTTTTGGGGACTCATCAATCAGCTGATTAAAACCAGCCAGCAACTTTTGTAGTTGATGCCAACCAAAATCCCACATGTGCTCTCAATATATATAGTATTAATTATTATAATATTTCTTCTTTCAAAGCCACTTGTCACTATTATTATTATATTAATTATAATGCCAATTTCATCGATGATGGCTCATCTTTACTTACATGCTTTCTATTTTTATCTCTAACTGCTCCCATATATTTTGTTGCCAATTAATTATAAAATATTCACAAGTAAACAAATTTCGGTTGAGTTTTGTGTTAGTCTTTTGACTTTGCAGCTCCAAATCTACATCGGTGAAAGAAGGAAGGAGACATGCTTTTTTGTCGTTTGCAGCTTCGAGATGAAGTGTGTTACTTTGATTTCTAAATATTGGAGGAGTAATGTTATTTGTACTAATCTTTAATTTAACTAAACATTTATTTTGAATGATATATCTTTTAATAAGAAAAAAGTTATAAAAAAAGGTTATTTAGGGTTGCAAAAAATCTGCCAAAAAAGGATTGCAAAAAATCTGTAAAAAAAAAAAAGTTATTTAGGGTTGTGCACTAAAACAAAACTTAGTATGTTTGACGGGTATTGGTATAAAAAAAGTAATTATTTTATAAGAGTATATTTGACAACAACCAATAATTTCATCAAAAAAATATTCAAATGTATTTTAATGAGTATTACTTGTCATAAAAAAAATTTATATTATTATTGATGACTAATAGTTATCAAAAAAGTATTCAAATATATTTTTAACTCTCATTTAATTGTCCAAAAAATTATTAACAATATTTTTATTGATATTTAATTATTATTGATTGTAAAAAATAAATGTTAATAAAAGTATTGTCAATTTGACAATTAAATGACTATCAACAATATTTTTAAATCGTTTTTTAATAATATTAAATATTTTTCTACAACTAATGACAATTAAGAAATTTTTTTATTTTTTATCCAATCCAACATGTTAACGACTAATCTATTGTCGATCAGAGTTCAATTTAAAAGCAGGTCAATGATTAAATCTAACGCAGAATTGGAATTTCATTTAAGGATTTGTCACAGTCGAATGAGTTGCTATATGCATAAAGCGTGATTCGAATCTCCACACTTACTTAAGCAGACCAGTGAGTCAACCACTTGACTAACCCAGTTTAATTATGACGGTTAAAATATCTTATTAAAACAATTACTTTTAGTGGTTATTGAAATTGTTTGATTTTCTGATATAGCAAGAATACCTTAATCTTTACCTCGTTTTAACTCTTAAGACATGCGGGAAAAAAAGGGTCAACCACCGGGTGTGAACGTGTGTACTTTTGGTTATAATTAACCATTCTAAAGTTTGTTTGATTTCACAGAAGTATTTTAGTCATTTTCTATAATAGGGTATTGTAGTTATTTTCTATAAAAAATAATATTAATTTAGACCAATTCAAGATTTGATTCATCATTTTTCGGTCAGATCAATTTGTCTAACCTAATTTTGACAAAAATAATACAATTTAATTGATTATATATGTTAAATTTTAATTATTAAAAAATATCTTTATAAAATGACGTTTTCAACATCTTTATCTGAATGACTCCCTTACCATAATCTTCGAATTTATATATAACACTAGTAAGAACTAGCTACAACGGCTTGACTTCGAAATCGAAAGACCCAATAAATGTATAAGAAGAATTCTCAATTTAAAAAAAAAAAGGCATAAATTTTAACTTCTTTCATATTTAATGTGGTGCATTATTAGAGGATTGATTGATGATGAAAAAGTTGCGTGGTCATGTCGTATATTATTAGGGGATGCTCCAGCTATAGAATTGAAGGCCAGTGTCTTTGGCAGGGACACCTCTAGCTATTGCCATTCAAGACGAGTCAAGGGACAATGTAATTAAAGAAATTGCCATTTTTAGAAAACATATTAAATGAAAGTCCAATAAATCCCAATTGTAATTGTATTTTCTTTTGTTTCTTATCATATTTTTTAGAAAAAATATAGATAGATAATGAAAATACTAAACAATGTAAACAATGAATATATCGGATGTTTAATTCACTAAGTGTGTGGATGATTATCTTAATATTAAGATTTAGTTGGGTAATTTGAGGTGTAGTATATTTTTATTTTATTGGACCAATTTTAAAGCTTATTGTTCATATTGTTTACAAAAGTCATTGTCTACCTAATAAAATCTTATTTTTTAACTCGATAAATTAAAAATTAATTTATTGTGAATTTAAATTTTTATTTTAAAAATTAACGTTGGATAATAAATTACTATACGAATAAAATAAAATTTAAGTTCACATACTTATTTAAAAAGACGAGGGATCCATTCATATTGTGTTTCATTATATATAAATTATTTTGTATGCAATATCTTTTTAGGATTTTACGGTCGAAATTAATGATATACAAGAAATCACTCATGATGATAAGATCGATTATAAGAAAATCTAGTATAAGGGGATGCTAATATATTAAATTGCAATGATTGCTTTTGAATGTAAATGAATATGATTAGCAATCTTTCATACAAAATATCATATTTAAACATAATGGTTATCCATCGAAATGAATATTTTGTTTTATTAATCTGTATATGTAGAACTATATTATCCAATGCATAGATGTCCCGGGAACATGACAAAACGTGAAGAAATAGGCATTATGTTTTAGACAATTTATTAATTCCATTTCGTATACATTTCAAGCAAAATTTTTGGTAAACCATTCAAGTAACTTGTCTTTGTTACTAAAATGACAGTTTTAATAGCTACTTGGCTATTGAATGTTATTTATATATGCAGCGCCAATCTCCCTCACTTTTCAAACCCCTTAAATTGCATACCATATATTAATTTATGTACCTAACATTACGCCGGCCATGTATAATTTTGTGTATGTATATATATACGCTAAACATATTGCAGTATGTGCTGAAAATATGAGTTTTCATTTATAGATTTAAAAAAAAAAAGAGACGTAGAAGGTGGTTTCAATGATTAAAAATTTGCAGACTTGAATTAAGTATATGTGATTCCGATCCGAACATACTTAAGAAAAAACAATTGGGTTGAATATATATAAATAAATCT
>NC_029791.2:115577213-115578509 GCF_000816755.2 Arachis ipaensis
TGTTGTCAACGGTAGTGCAGGTCATAAGAAATTCGAACCTAGCTAAAAATATAAATGGCCCACAAAATTAAATGCTAAATGATAAAAATCCAACAAAGAAAGTTCCCAAAGAATAAAAAAAAATATTTCTTCTAAAGTCTAATTAACTACACCACCAACAAACTCAGCAAACGGCAATTAATAAATCTGCAGGCCCTATGATCTATATTTCTTTTATCCTCGTGTATATAATCACTGAAACAAAAGTATTTCATTATTAAAAAAATAGTTAAAATTTATTTTATCTCTTTTTAACATTTCTGTAATGAAAATTTGTGAAGAATGATAATGTGGCAATGGAATTAAATGGATGAATAAATGGTATGTATGAAGTAAGATCTAATAATCAATCTAGGAAGTAGTTGAATAAATCTATAGTTGGAGTTTGTGGTGAAACAAAGTTTGAAGGACTAGGCATGACGAAAGTGGCACTGTTGTGAAGCATAGGGCTCAAATCATGAAAGAAGCTAACCATGTTTGGATCCGAAGAAGAAGATGGTGGTATCATCGGTGAAAAAAAACTTGAAGGAATGGGAGAAAGCGAAGCTGGTCCCGGCGATAATATCCCTTGAAACATGTTTGTTCTCTCCGCCGCCACCATCATCATCTCTAAACCTTCCACCACGTCGTTATTTGATGTTATTTGGTCGCTGCCGCCATTGATTATTGCCTGGTTTTGATGCATCATCATTTTGTTCTTCCCCAATGGAGACGACCTAGCTTTCTCTGTGGCGGCGTAACGAGCCGCCGGAGACACTGTTTCGACGGGGACGACGTTGAAAGGGTCGTTGTTTTGCACTAGTGCCACGTCAGATGTCGGAAAGGCCGAGGAGGATGACGTGGAGAAAGAAGGATAAGTATTATTGAAGGACATGGACATGGACGAGGACGAAGACGAAGACGAAGAGCCAGTAAGGCGCTGAACTAGGCTCATGAAATCACCGGGTGTGGTGTGGATAATCTTGGGGGAGACGGTGTAGATTATAATGGGTTGGCGCGGAGGCGGTTGGTGGTGTGAGGGTGGTTGTTGTGGTGGCGGCGGCGCAAGCGGTGGTTTCTTGATCTTGTGAGAATCTTTGTTTATTCTCAAAGGAGTAGGTCTTGGTCCTTGAAGTTCTCTTCTTGGTGATCTTCCAGTTGGATTATTATTCATGTCTGGGAATTCCATGTTTTTGATGTTGTTGGAGATTAAGAGAGGAATTATAATTAACTTGATGATCAAGGAGAATGAGCTAGGTAGGGTGGAGACAAGTGTAT
>NC_029791.2:115578526-115579331 GCF_000816755.2 Arachis ipaensis
TAGCTAAGAAAGTAGATAGATCCGGTCAATGATGAATTAGGGGATTAATTATTTAATGTGAGGAGGGAAAGATAATTTAACTTGGCTTGTTCCAAGGTAAATAATTTATAGAAAAGAGAGTATTTTTATAGCGACGATGGCCGGTTTCGTGATGTTATGGTTGTCTGAACGCGTCTGTATAAGGTTGGAAAGGGTCATATGTTTATGTATGTAGTGTGCCATGTCATAATAAGTGCATATGTATGTGATGATGATGGCTTAGGGTGGAATAAGCTAATTAAGTAATTAAGCTTATTAGTGATGAGTTCTATGTGATGCTAGTGGATAAAGTGTATGTGTTGACAAGTTTGACACTTTTTATTAGGATAACAACATTCAAGATATGTATATGTGGCTAATATTATATTAGAGTACACCCTCATTGAATATATATATATACGATGAATATGGATGAGTTCTCGTTTGGTTATATAAATGTTGTGTGTTTTATACATTCACTTGATTATATTTATTAATAATGTCTAGAAGATAAAAAATAAAATCAAGCAAAATAGTTTAAATTTGTGTTATTCTACCCCCACTCTCAATTTTTAACCTTTCATTCCCACTCCTTCCACCACCATACACACTCGCTTTCTCTTTGCATCATTCCAGGCCAGTCTGTTCGAACAACAAATCAATTCAACACCTTCAAACTTCAACTCTCTCTTTATTTTTCCTCTTTTATATGGAATCATAAACTAAAGAGTTCTAATTTTCGCTATAGGGTTATTTTTATCATTTTAATTTGATCAAATAAATAATC
>NC_029791.2:115579383-115580126 GCF_000816755.2 Arachis ipaensis
TTTTTGTAACTCTTCTTCTTGATTCATTTGGTATTAATTCTTTCTGTTTCAACTGCTATAACTGAGAGATATTTTTAAGTTATGAATATTATAAATAATAATTCAGAAACAAAATGAAAGATGAATTTCTTGTTAATTATCTTTTAATTATATTGAAAAAAAATTGTTGAAAATTTTGACATAGATTCTATTATCAATGAATTTTATGATACAAAGAATTGACCACTTCATTAGTAAAAAATACATACATATTTTTTGTATTTTAAAATATATTCTTTATCGATATATTTTTTGTAATACATCTTATATTATATAATTTTTGTATAATATTTTAATATTATATATATTATTGGCCCCCATGATAATATTTTTAGATTCGTCCCTATACATATATGTATGTATATATAGCAATAGTAAAAGAAAGAGATACAATTTTTTGTTCTCATCTCTATACATAAATATAAATAAAGCAACGTTATATGTTCAATAAAATTTATTATTTTTTATTGATATTTGGCCAACTCTAAATATCAATGACTTTATTCTAATTTCTAAATTCCTATAAGAGATTGGCTAAATTCTTGTATAATATTAATAAAAGATATTAGCTCCCTAATATTTCTAATATGATATAAGCCTAATTTTTAGAAGAAAAAAAATCAAATGCAAAGAATTGCAAAAAGACCATTTTAATAAGAGTTTATTGATATCAATATAGATACACATTAGACCTTTATATATTT
>NC_029791.2:115580209-115595070 GCF_000816755.2 Arachis ipaensis
ATTTAAATGCATATTTTATATTTGAGTGGTTAATTTTTTATGAGGAAGTATATATAGGGAGTCAATAGAGTATCTGTACAATATATATAATAGGAGTTTAAGGATGTTCGATTCAGTAGGATATCAGATGTTTATTATCTCTGGTACTCGAATGGTTATTTTGAATAGTATGAGTGTATTGTGTTTGAAAAATTAGTAGTATTTTACTCTGGATATTCATTTTTTAACTCATATTGGACCAAATAAATAACCCATTATACACATTATACAAATAATCCATTAGCTCCCTAGCGGGATTATTTTTTATACATGTAGTAGATTGTTTCTTTTAATAGTTATAAAAATTAGAGAGAGTAATTACTTTGGTAATGGATGAAGGAAGGAGTGGGTTTAGGGTCAAGGGTTGAGTGAGTCGTAGATAGACATGGAGTGAAGTCCAGTTGAATTTCTTCATCTTCCATTCCCTTTGTGGATTGTGTCTAAATGAAGTCTTAGTTTAAGTCTTAGTCATCTTTGTCTTCGTATAAGGGTATAGTCATGAACCTTCTATTATTGCTGACTGCTGCCTAGTATATGTTAATATTGTAAGTGTGAGCAGTGCATAAAGTTAGTCTCACATCAAAGAAAATAAAAAGCGTAAGAAATTTATAAGATAAGAGATTCATTAATGTACTACCTTCAAATTTTGAGTTGAATGTGATATTTTTTTATTTTATGTTATCTCACTTAATTTCTCTCGAGGTTGGCGAAACAGTACATACACTACTTATTATTGTTAAACTTGACCGTTCAATCATGAAGAAATTATCATCATCTGACTTTTCTTCACAGCCAATAATAACTTGTAAACAGTATACTCTTGTACTAATAATGCACTTTTATGTTTTATTTATTCATCAAAACTAAATATATTGCTTACTTATAATTCAGATTTTATTATAAAATCAATGTTATAATTCTATTCTCGTACTTTAACTTTTTATAGCTCATTTGAAATTGACCAACGGTTATATTTCGGTAATATTTATAAAAAGGTAACATTTTTAGAAAAAAAAAGTATATTTTTTAACCCAATATTAATTTTACACAAAATTACATCAAATATTTACTTTAATATTGGAGTGCTTCTTGCAAGTATTAACGGTTCTTATTATTCTTTAATCAAGATATAACTCATCCAACTAGAAGAATTCGAGATAATTTTAAGGTAATAAGTTGTATAAAAAGATTAATTAGCGAACAAAAACGTAACAAAATATTTTATCTTCTCAATCAAATTTAGCTTTTTTTTATACCAAGTTAAATATGTGTATAGATTGGCTTTTAAAAGAAAATTTCCTTTTTCCTACCAATTTTTAAGGGGTTTAAAATTTTTACAATAAAAGTAACAGAAATTTTAATAAACTAAAGTTTTTTTTTTTTTTTGTAACTCAAATAAACTAAACAAAGAAAAACAAAACAAATAAAATAAGGAACTGATTAAATAGAGGGACAGTCCCTTTTAAGACTACTCTTAAACTCCTCCCAAGGTGAAAGAAGCTTCACATGTGAAAGTTATAACTTCATCGCCATTTTTGCCCTAGTATCTGCCACCATGTTTGCATCTCTCATAATCAAACAAAAGTCAACACGCCAATTATCTAAAGTATTTGATATAATTATCTATCCTAGCATAAAATAAGTTCTTTTAAAAATATTTAATGAAAAAAATTATGGTTTTCAAATCCGATCTAAATGCACCCTTAAAATATTTATAAAAGCAAAATTTTTATTTAAAAAACATTGTTGACGAATTAATTATTGTAAAATTTAAAAATATTTTTAAAATTTTTGACAAATTTTAAGAACAAAAAAATATACTTTATCCAATAAATAAATAAATAAAGGTAAAATATATTTTTTGTCTTTGAAGTTTGTTAAAAATATACCTATAAGTTCTATTTTATTTGAATTTTGTTCTAAAAATTTTCAATTTGCATCAAATAATATACCTTGGTGACTAATTTTTTAAAAAACTTAAAATTAATTTAGCAGCAATTTTACAAGAATAACTTTCAACACAAATAAATAAGACATAATTGTTATATATTATTACTGAATTTATCTTAAACTTTTTGAAAATTTAGCTGTTAGAGATATATTTGATTTAAATCGAAAATCTCAACGATAAAATTGAAACAAAATAAAATTTAAAAATATTTTTAAAATTTTTAACAAATTTTAAAAAAACAAATATACTTTATCCAATAAATAAATAAATAAATAAATAGTGGCCCAATATATAGGTCAGCCATAATAACACAAGAAACCCAATTAAGTGAGTCAAAGCAGCCCATTTTGACAGGTTTTTATTTTACCCCTCATCCCACAAATTATATGAACTCTATTTATTAAAAGTCATTTATACTTTATTAGAGGTTAATCACAACTTTACTACTATAGTCCTACAAAGTTTGTGCGTGTTGTTGCTTTCAATCGTTGTTTTAGAGAAATTGTCACCTTGTATTGTATGTATTCCTTTATGACGGCACTGCAATAAAGCAATTAAGTAGCTAGCGTGCTTTGACTCTATCTTCCTGCATTTATAACATACTCTTATTACTATTATAACAATGCTGTTAAGAACTTAAGACTAGACTTGGTGTATTTCTATTGTTCTTCACGAATAATATAGATATTGAAACAGCCCAAACTATCTGCTAGCACGATATTGTGTGTTTTGGCACACAAGGTCTTACGGTTTTGTCTTTGACGATAGGGATGATAGTCGAAGCCTTAGGGAGAGATATACACACCCTTATAAGGCATGCTTCTCTGATACCATCTGTAACAACCAGACCATCTGTTAGCATGATATTGTCCGCTTTGGCACACAAAGTCTCACGATTTTGTCTTTGACGATAGGGATGATAACCAAAACCCCCACACTCACTCGTCAAAATACGTCATGTTAAGAAGAGATATCCACACTCTTATAAGATATGTTCCGTTCCCCTCTCCAACCGATGTAGGACCTTACAGATATACCCTTTATTGGTTTCTCTCTCTTTCTTTTTTTTTTTAAGAGTTTAACACAATAAAATAGAGCATGTATAAGAAATAAGAACTAACAGAAATTAGTTTTTCTTTAATACCAAATATTTTTTTCACTTGATTAAATTGAAATGAAAATATTAGGACTGGAGGTCGACTCACATTATATTTTAGTATAAAAAAAATGAGTAAAGTATTATTTTTGTCCCCAACGTTTGAGGTAAGTCCTAAAGTTATCCTTAAGGTTTCAATCGTCCTATTTAAGTCCCTAACGTTTCAAAACGGACTTAATGTTGTCCTGCCGTTAGGGATCCGTTAACAGAATTGACGGTGGGACAAAATTGAGACGATTTTGAAACGTTAGGGACTTAAATATGACGAAAACGTTGGGGACAAAAATAATACATAGAAATAAATTTTATTTTTATCCTTCAATAATATCAATTTTTTACTATACATAGTATTCAATTATTTTTAAACCACATCTAAGTAAATTACACTTAATCATATTACTTTCATTTTAAATAATTTTTTTTTATAATTTTACTCTTAAAGATTTTTAGTTATCATGAAATGTTTGTAGAATTACTAGTATATAACCATGTATTTTTAATTTATCCATTAAATTATATAAATTACTACTGCTGCATGTCTTGTACAAATTAAAATCGTGGTTAAAACAAATAATTAATTAGTCAATGTATGTTGCAGGTACGAATTAGTTTAATTTTGATTAATTAGTGAGGGATTCATATATATTGGTGGTACTAGAACCAGAACAAATTGAAGACATGGTCATGTGAGAAATAATGTTGAAATGGCCTCTCTCACGTGCGTCAATACCTAATTAATATAAGAGTAACATTTTCATGTTTCACAAATTCGTATTTTATGTATTAGAAAAAAGAACGTTCCGTGTATACGTGGAGCATTTTGGTCACTATTACTGTTATTATTTAAATAAATATAACATTTCATAGGATTTTTTAATTTAAATTAAAAAATAATATTTACCGATTTAAATAAATGTGTATTTACCAAATTATATTTGGAGTCATACCTCAGATATAGTGGGAAAAACTAAAAATCAAACGTATCTCGCACTACAAGAAAATAGAATTATTTTAACACTTTATTTTTTAACACCATAATTAAATGTCAAAATTAATATATATTTTTGACAAATATCACAAATGTCAAATTTTCTATATTTTTTTGATGAATAATTTGATCGTAGAAAATTATTTCTCAATTTTGATACTCATTTGTTTTCAATTTACTCCACTATTTTTCTTTTTCTTTGGGCTCTGTTAATTTTGACATCACAGTTCTCAGTTTAGGATTATACTACTCATTCTTTATCTTCAAAATCTCAATTTATTCCTTAGTTTCAAGATCTTATTTCATTCTTTGTTAAAATTTTTTGTTGAAAATATTTTATAGTCAATAAGTGTCAAAATAAATAGTATTTTTGACAATTAATAAGTATCACAAAAAATATGTTCTCAAAATTTTCTAACAAATTATTTTTGACAGCCAATATTTATCAAAATAAGATTTAAATTTTTTTCACAATCACTTATATGTTAAAAATACTATTTTTGACAAAATTTTTATTAACATATTTTCATAGTTAAAATAGTGTCAAATTTTATTTTTTTGATAAATTTTAATTTTCTTTTACACATTATAACCCTAAAAAATAATCTATATTGTTGTAGTGTCGGATGCAGTGATCACTACCAGAAATAGTTTACCACGAAAAAATATTCACGAACAAGAAGTAGTGGCAAATCTCCATGATCGTCTTAATTACTTGCAACGTTTTGCTTTTTCGTGACTAAATTGTGTGAAAGTTTCCGACGTTTTTGTTTGTCTATGGCCAATTTGAATTGCTCAATTGCCACAGACCCAATGCTTCTAGTGTTTCCTTCCATCCCTTTCAAAAATTTTATATGCAGTTTCTACTTTTTCCAAATTTAAATCTTAATAATAAATTTCAATTTTTAAGGGTGCAAACTTATCTAGTTTATCGATGATTTTTTCTCTCTTTTTTTCAAGCCATTTTCAATTGATAAAATATGCATTAGTTGGAATAATACAAAAAGAGTCCATACTTTTAATTCTAATTAATTGAAAATGAATGATAAAAATATAAAATTCATGATAAGAAAAGTACATTTTTTTGTTTCTCGAGTTGATTTTCTGTTACGATAAATTGAAGAAACAATAGCCGGTCCGATAGCAGCTTCAGCGGCTGCAATGGCAATAACAAAAATAGAAAAAATATTTCCCTTTAATTGGCGACTATCAAAAAAATCAGAAAAGGTTACGAAATTTATATTAACTGCATTCAGTATAAGTTCAAGACACATAAGGGCTCTAACCATATTTCGGCTGGATCACCTCTTTTTTAGGGAGAGCTAATGCTTGTTGGGTAGTTTGGTTTGACACGGCTTCACACCCCAAAAGAAGCGAGCTACGTCTGAGTTAAATTTGGAGATGGAAGTTTTCTTTAAAGTAGGTTTATTTTTGAAATAGTTACAAAATTTTAATATTTTTTTCTCCGGTAATCTTTTTTTGTTTTTTTAAATCCGAATTAAAATTCATAATCCTAATTAGTATGTACCGTCTTTAAAATATGATATATAATTATAATTTTATATTTTTTATTATAATTAACTATTAATTTAAATTAAAAATCTCAATTACTTTACTGAAATAAATTCAAATGAACGTTTACAATAACACTCGCGAAATTTTGGGCGGAAAAAAATAAATTTCACTTAGCACCAAAGTAAAGCCCACTCACTGAAAAATCGTAAGAATTTTTTTACAGATTCAAACTATTGTTCAATTTTTCCGTATCCTTAGTAAATTCAGCATTGAGTAACCAAGATGCATTAGTTAAAATAGTATAAAAAGAGTACATACTTATTGCTTTAATCAATTGAGAATGAATATTAAAAGTATATATAAAATTCATGATAAAAAAGAGTACATTTTTTTTTGTCTCTAATTCACAATATGCATGATTTTGGAAATAGTAATTAGTATGTACCGTCTTTGAAATATGGTATATATTATAATTTATTTTTTTTATTATAATTAACTATTAATTTAAATTAAAAATCTCAATTACTTCACTAAAATAAATTCAAATGAACTTTTACAATAATATTAGTGAAATTTTGGGCGAAAAACTTAAAAGTAATATTCATTCCGCACCAACTTAAAGCCCACTCACTAGAAAATCGAAAGAACTCCCGCACCAAAGAAGGTCCCAAAACAGCGAAAATCAAGATTTTGCAGGCAATCTTAAATAAAAAAAAAAAGATTGGAAGGAACCCTAAGCAGCCCTTTTTTATGTTTATCTAATATTCTCTCTCTGCTGGATCTTTACTCTTTTTTTTTTGTATTTAAAAGACTATTTTTTTGACCATTCACTAACTCTTCCCCAATATTTATGTGTAGAAACTAAATCTACGTGTATCAATGCTGCAACTTTGACTCTTGTTGATGCTGGAATTCCCATGCAAGTTTGTGTTTTCTTTTAAACTGTTCAACTTTTAATTTAGCTTTGTGGCTTTGTAATTATTGAAACTTGTATGAATATGGATAAATTTGAACTAAGTAGAAGACAGTGCTGAAGGTCCTGATGCCAACGTTGAATAAAGTTGCACTTCTTTATGTTAATTTTTTTTGCATCATTTTATTTTTAATATTTTTTAAATCAACAATGTAAATTAATTTTAGACCTTTCTTTTTTGTTATCCCAATATGCATTCTTTATTTTGTTACTGGTTGTAGATAGATTCTAAACTATTAATTGACATTTTGAAAAATATTATGCAACTAGCAATTGAAGGCTGCAAAGCAGTTACAAATTATATCCTCGAAGTAAGTGTGATCATCCTCGAAGGAGTCAAATCATGGCCTATTAATTTCTTAGCTTGATTCCTGATCTCTGTCATGCTTAGCAAATTTTATTGGAGCACACAAAGCAATTGGAGTATCGACAGGATGTATAATTCAGTGGTTAAAGTTACATTTTTGCATGTGGGTCGTATGTGTAACAAGAAATGCAGAGATTAATAAATTCATTTTATCTTGGTACTTTTAGGCTTTCAGTTTTTTGTATCATTTTAGCAAAGTCTGATATTTATTTTGTAATAGTTATATTTGAATATTTTTTTAACATTAAACCCATGTAATCCAGGATATTTGCTTTTCAATACTAAGTATTAGTTAATTTCATATTTTATACTATGGATAATACGTATAGGAATGTTATTATTATTATTTTTTAATCGTATCTGATAAAATTTTATATTAAGGAGTATTTTTATTATGATATTTTTTTTAATTTAACTTTTATTGTTAGCCACGAAAAAAAGTGTGGCAGAAACAATTATTTCGTTATGTATCTTTTCATTTTGCCACGGAAAAGAACGTGTCTAAACGTACTAAAGTTGTGGCTAACAAAATGTCTTTACGGGTGTTAAGACTGTGACTAATAGAGTAAAAAGCGTGGCTAATTAAAACGCGTCGCCCTCTTTAGCCACGAATGTTCATTTGTTGCCAAAGCGTAATTGCCGCAATTTTTTTAGAGTTTAGCCACGGATTTTTTTCGTGACTAAATCCCTTGTTTTTGGTAGTGTTGATTTATGATACGGGACGCGTTGGTCATATCCTGGGTGCACCCGAGATATGAACAAAAGAGTATCTCGGATATACTGCATCCGATATATGCTCATATTCTGACATGGGGCACTGCATGTGAGACATGTGCAAGGAAGCAAAACAGGAGCACTGCATCCGAGATATAGTCAATAATCAAGATCTGATATTATAAATATATTGTATGCTTTTTTGATGAAAATATTATAATGTTATAGATGAAAAATGGTCCCATAATAATCGAAGGTAACTAGTTATATGGAAATTATGCTTCATTACACATTAAACACATTTAATAACAATCAGTACATCAAAGTGACAACATTGGAACAAAAAGACCTAAACCCTAAACTGCATGCGTCGTCATGGATTCGAGTGGGGCACATTAGGACACCCACGTATGGTGTGGCTCTCCACGGCAGAGCCCACATCTCTTCTCCGCACGCTCAGTGGCATCCATTTCATTCCGGATCCGAGTGGATACCGGCCTACCCGATGCCTTCTTCCTCATGGCTGAGTTGGGTTTCAGGCGCACACCGTACCATGTAGGCCACATCTTTTCGTCTGGTATCGGCGAAAACTCCCTCTCGTATACCTTGAATACAAAGGCCATCGTGTACATGGATAGTGGCAGATCCAGAAATCTTATAAAGAGGGGGCCGGAAATAAAAAAAATTAAAAGTGCCATATTAAAATTAAAAGTTTTAATAAAAAAATAATTGTATATTTTAATATTATTTTAAACTAAAATTAATTTTAAAAAATCATTTATATCAGTTTTTTTTATAAAATTTTAATTTTTATCTTTATTATAAAAGATATAACATAAATAATATAAATTTGTTTCTCTATGTGCTTTGAAATATATAATGCCTTCCTTTAACTACTAAACTAGAAAGTTTATTTGTCAAAATTTTTAAACATTATATCTAATGTATTTTAAGTTTTGAAAATTTAGGGGCCATGGCCCATGCTGGTCCCCCCTAAATCCGCTTCTGTACACGGGATCCACAAAATGACCCCACTCAATACTCGCAGCTGCACATGCCGTCTGGGCGTGTCGACATGGGTAATGCAATGACTGGAACAAGCCACAATCGCATGTACGCTCGGAAAGACGAACCCGATATGATGTCTGTAACCAACTATAATCTACTGGCTCCATCTCTTCCACGCTAAAAATGGATGCCCTACGATCACAATGGGTGACTCGCAACATCGGCAAACTCTCTCTGTTCTTATTTATAGCTGTCAACAGCTGCTGCGAGTGGATCTGTCCACCCTGTAACTGAGCATGTGCTTCGCGTCCTCTACGCACAAACAGCTGTTGCAACCGCTCATACGTTGTCCGAACAATCGCTGCCACCGGAAGATTCCTCGTTCCTTTAAGCACGGCATTTATACACTCCGATAAGTTCGTAGTCATGTGACCATACCGACGACCTTCGTCGCAATGGCCAAAGGCGGAGGTAGCAGAAACCTACCAACACTGCCACTGGGAGTCTCCGGCATAAACTCATCCTCTATCACTTGACGACTCGGACCTGGCAACATAGGTGGAATCGCCCTCACTGGAATCATCGGCACTATCATGAGGCTGGGTATAGTAGATTGGTGTCGCCCCGAGCGGCACGACTTCAGGACCTGGAGGAGACAGCCCATCCCCAGCAACTACATCTCGGACCACAGCATACAACTCCATCACCTGTTGGGGCATCAGTCGCGCATGTATGTCGAACATGACCCTCACATACTGATCCCCATCTATCCAGAATAACCGGTTCGTAAATCCACCGTTCGAAAGCGCATACAGAAATCTATATGCAATCCTCCCAACCTCCTTTGTTCCTACGCCTCCCATATTACGTAGCATGATCGCTCGTCTTTAGCGCATCTAGGGTATCAACTCGGTAAGTGTACAGCATCACAGTATTGTCAGACTCAAATATCACTATCCTTCATCACCGTGTTTGACTATCCCATTCGGATAAACCACCACAAAAAGTATTGATTGTTCTCCATCAGAGCAAAATCGAAAGAAGACAAAGAAAATAATGGTTTGTGAATTGTGTGAGGAGAGGTATTGAGATGGTCTCTATAAATAGATTTATTGTACAACATATCTTGGGTGCTGAGACCCTAATTATAATCTTGACTATATCTCGGCTGCAGTGTCCCTGTTTTGTTTCCTTACACGTATCTCAGACGCATTGCCCGATGTCAGAATATGAGCATATTTCGGATGCAGTGTATCCAAGATGTTCTCTTGTTCATATTTCGGGTACCCAGCGAGTCCTATTACACATAATGGGGTCAATGTATCCGAGATACGTTTGATTTTTGATTTTCTCCACTGCATTCGAGATATAACTCTAAATGTATTTCTATAAATACTTATACATTTATTTAAATCGATAAATATTATATTTTTTAATTTAAATAAAAAAATCCCATTTCATATACTGCATGCAATGTTTGACGACATTATTGAAAATTATAATGTTAGTAACCAAACTCGCGGAAATGGTAACTTTAATTTATATGCTCATCTTTTAGGTTTGACATTTTAACCAAACCTCACCAGCTCTTCTAGTATAATAATATAACTTACTACCTTATTGGTTATTGAACATTTCAATGAATTTACTCACCAATAAAAATACGAAAAGAACATGTCAACGTATTGAACCAATCAACATACATATATACAGAAATGAAAAAAAAAAAAAAAAATATCAATTACTTTTTTTTTTAATTATTTTGTTTATTTTAAATTTTAGATTTTACATTATAAATTTTTTATTTTAAATTCAAATTATAAATTCTAAAAGAATTGACTAATGTTAGATAATTAAAAATTGATTTAATTTCTTCTGCTTTCTCATTATTTTGATTCTCCCGTCCATTTTTTATTTTGTATTTAGTATTTTTTTTGGTGTCTAAACAAGGAAAGAAACAAAGCAAAAACTATCCTAAATCCGAGCGGATGATTCGTTGGAGATCAACACCAGGCTCAGACCAAATAACATGATTAGAGTTACTCTTAGCACCATATTTAGCCATCCAATCCGCAGCTCTATTTGCTTTTCGGGACACCCATTCAACGTGAACAAGCCAAGGACGAGATAAAAGCTCCTGAATCTTGTGAACCAAATCTGTTACTTCAGATGAATACCCACTTGTAAGCTCATGCATGATGGGCAGAATGTCAAGGCAATCCGTTTCACATATAATATCCCTCAAACCGCAATCCCAAGCTAAAACCAGCCCTCTCCAAGCAGCAAATAATTCACATCTGATTATAGACCAAGGGGGAATGCTTCCAGAGCAGCCCGAGATCCAATCTCCCTTAGAATCTCTAATAATACACCCAAATCCCGCTAAATTTGAATCCATATGCAAACTTGCATCACAATTAACTTTAAAACTATTGCCTACCGGTGGTTCCCAACACAGGCAATTTCAGAGAGACCTAAAGGCATTGCTTCGATTCCTGTAAACCTGTAAGTCCTTGGCGGTAATTCTGGCCAAGGCAACAACCTTATGGTCTGTCCAAGGGTTGTCAGTGTTGAATATGTCATTGCACCTATGTCTCCATACCCACCAAAGCCCTGCACCAAAGGACGCCTCATTGTTAGCCAAGGCCTTCCGAAACCACTCTTCAAGAGCAGTACCAGCCGTCGAGTCCAGGATACTAGGATCCAACATATACCAGATTGCCTTTGATCGTTCACAGTCTCTAAGGCAATGCTCCATAGTCTCCTGCACCTTGTTACATCTCTTACACATATCTGAAGAAGCTAAATGCCGCTTGAATCGAAAGGTCTCAGTTGGTAGAGCATCATGTAAGCTAAGCCACATAGTAAATTTGAACTTCTCTGGAATGTTTGTGTTCCACAACCAGTTCCAATTACTGTTGGCATTCCAATTTAATGTTTTCTTTAATAAACCATCTGTAACCCTCCCTTGCACTATACTTTTTTGTTGCTGCAGGCCACCACTCCCACTATGGCTCCAACTCAGTCAAACTAGGATATCTCAGACCACAAATAAACTGCTTAATCTCATGCGGAATAGGCGTGGTAAGACTATCAACCTCCCAAGACACCCCTTTCCACAAGTCAGCCACCATAAAATCTGATTCAGAAATATGTACATAAGGAACAAGGTTGCAAAGCTTACCAAAAGGAGTCCACTCATCATACCAAACTGATTTGTGGACATCTCCAATATTCCAATGAAGCCCTTCCTTGAGATGCTCAAAGGCACTAACAATGTTCTTCCAGGTAGCCGATGAAGAATTTCTACTGTTTCCGTTCATACCAGATTGATTCCTGAGATATTTATGCTTCAGAACCTGCACCCATAACTTCTCACTATTATTTAGACAATCCCATACTAACTTTTCCAGAAGCGCCATGTTAGCACAGGAAGTATCCCTAATACCCAATCCTCCTGCCTTTTTAGGAGTTATGGCGACCTCCCACCTGACTAGAGGCAGCCCTTTTCCAGTCGCTTGGCCTTTCCACAAGAATTGTCTCATCAAAGAATCAATTTTATTACATGCATACTTCGGGAGAAGAGAAATTTGCATTTCATAAACTGGGATAGAGGCCATAACCGATTTAACAAGACAAAGCCTCCCTGCCTTATTCAGTAGGCGTCCTTTCCAAATGGAGAGCTTCCTCAAAATTTTTTCAATAATCTCCTGAGCCGTCTTCCTGGAAGCTCTGGCATGACCGATGTTACCTTTAAACCTGACGCTTTAGAAAACAAGTCCAAACAATGCATGACCTCTATTACTTGAGCTTTTGATGCCTTACAGAAAAGCAAAAGATTATCTGCAAACATCAAATGAGATAGTCGTGGTCCATTCCTAGAAACCGCAACTGGGTTCCACAAACCTTGGAAAACTCTATGAGAGATAAAGCAGGCAAGTATTTCCATACAGAGTACAAATAGATAAGGAGAC
The DNA here is from genome assembly GCF_000816755.2 of Arachis ipaensis. Taxonomy (NCBI): domain Eukaryota; kingdom Viridiplantae; phylum Streptophyta; class Magnoliopsida; order Fabales; family Fabaceae; genus Arachis; species Arachis ipaensis. The sequence continues at coordinate 115,592,895 of NC_029791.2, forward strand.
ATAGGATCTCCTTGCCTCAACCCTCTCTTCGGATTGAAATTTTGGAGCCTGTTCCCATTCCACAAAACTGCCAACGAAGAGGAAGTAACACAATTCAATATAAGATTAATGGTAGCCTTTGGAAACCCAAATCGGACCAAAGTAGCTTCCAGAAAACGCCAGTCTACCCTGTCATAAGCTTTTTCCAAATCAATCTTGAATGCCATAGTCCCTTTTCGAGACTTGGTGTTCCTCATGAAGTGCATAATCTCCTGAGCAATGATAATATTCTCTGTGGTTCCTCTTCCTAGAATGAACCCTCCTTGCAAAGGACCAATGATCTCCGACAGGAAAGGTCTGAACCTGTTAACTAGAACCTTTGTGACAATTTTATAAATTACATTACATAAGCTAATAGGCCGAAACTCCCGTAAGGAAGAGGGAACTTCCACTTTAGGAATTAGAACAATGAGAGTATCGAAAATAGCCTCATTCAGTGACTCACCCTCAAAGGCTCGCTTGACCAGTCCACACACATCGTTGCTAAGAAAGTCCCAGAACTCTTTGTAGAAAATTGCTTGAAATCCATTTGGCCCTGGGGCTTTAAACGAACTCATGGTCATCACAGCTCGTTTAACCTCTTCAGACGTCACCGGTTCCACTAACTTTTGACAAGCCTCAGTACTAAGAGACGGGCAAGGAAAAGGCCCCATGGCGTCCAGGTCAATATCCTCCCTTGTAGAAAAGAGCTTTTGAAAGAAAGAATTTGCCGCCATTTCTAGAGTCGTAGTATCCGTGGCCCAAGACCCATCCTCTAAAAATAACCCATGAATTTTGTTCATCTTTCTCCTGATAACTGTCTGCAGATGAAAAAATTTTGTATTTCTGTCTCCACATCTCACCCATTGTTCTCTAGATTTTTGATACCACAACAACTCTTCTTGAAGAAGGACAGCATTCAGTTCCTGATGCAAAACTTGCTCTTTGATCCTAAGCTGTTGATCCTCCCGACTCTCCAGAGTAATCTGAACGTCATTCAAAAGCCTCTCCAACTCCCTTTTCGTAACAAAAATATTGCCAAAAACCTTTTTATTGAAGCTAGTTGCATCTTTTTGAACCTCCAACAAACATTTGACTACATCCGGAGCTCCTCTATTCCAAGCTGTATCAACAACATTCCTAAAAAGAGGATGAGTCATCCACGCAGCCTGAAATTTGAACGGACGATGGCCCTTGGTAGCCCTCTTTGCCATCTTGCACCTAGTGAATAATGGGCAATGATCAGAGTGAAGGCGCGCCAGCACCTCAATATAAGCCTCCGGAAACATTAGTCGCCAGTCCTGGTTGATGATTGCTCTATCAAGCTTCTTGGCCACCTGCACCCCACCTTTCACCTTCCTATACCAAGTGAATCTTCTCCCAATAGCCCCCATATCAAACAGCCCACAATCCTCCAATGTTTCCGTAAATTGTTCTGCTCTGGCAAGTCTAAATTGCCCCCCTCTAACTTCACTCTGCAACAAAACATCATTAAAGTCCCCTAACACAATCCAAGGTCCGTGGATCATATTAGCAATCCTTGTCAAGTCACCCCAAAAGAATGCCGATGTATATGCGGATTAGCATACACCGCACTGCAGTAACTAGATGTATTGCCCATAGTGATTTCAAAACTGATACATTGATCAACTACATCCAATACTCTCACAGAAATATTTGAATTAGAACATAGAATCCAGATACCCCCACTATGACCATTAGCCTCAACAATACCAACACCCTGGTAACCTAGATTAAATCAAAAAGATTTCATTCTCAATAAAAATTTTGTATTTAGTATGATGTCAGTACTTTTGTCCTCTTCTTTTTTCTCCAGAGCTAAAAGATTCTTATTCAAGACAAAAATTAGTTATATACATGATCAAGCGGAGAAATTATGATTCCTTAATAACGAAAGTGAAAGGGCTAACATAGATCGAGGAGAATAATTTATATTCTTAAACAAAATGTTAGGTAATTAGTATTTTTTTTGGCTTGTATTTGAACTAATACTAACTAATTTGGTCTTTGAAGGATTAGAAATTCTAAACTAGGGGATCGAAATAATGAATCTATACTTGTACAATTAAGCTTTTCATTGTTTTATAATTTAAATTTAAATTTAACATGAAAAAATAATAGTGATATTTTGTTATTA
>NC_029791.2:115595122-115596651 GCF_000816755.2 Arachis ipaensis
TACTCTACTATACAGATTGAGATTGTATAAAGAGAGAATTAAATTCGTTTTATAGTTATTTTTTATTATTTTATTAATGTTTAAAATGTGGATCTTAGTATTTTCAATCTCTCTTTTATCACATAAAAAAAAGATCTGTAAACTTATATCTTTATCATATAATTCACTGATAATAAAACTCTCCTTAATAAATACATCAGGTATAGATTTTTGGGACAACCAATGATAAATATCTTAAAAAATCACATGGACGATAATTTAGTCTTCAAAAAATTATATACCTCAAACCGGTTTCTAAAAAATATATATGATAAATAATCAAATTTAGTTATCCTATTTGTTAAACGATAATGCGTCATAGAATAATTTGTCACGTGTCATTCTTTATTTCAATAAGTATTTTATATTGATAATTAATTTTATTGACTAATTTTAATATATATTTAATATGATTGATTTAACTGACATAAAGACTAATCAAATTCATAATTATATGGATCTTTCATAGACTAATTTAAAGTGTCTAATTTTTCGATAACTAACTTCATGATTTTGACTAATAATAACTCTACATATATAATAGATAGAAATTTGGAGTGGCAGAAAGGAAATTGTGAATGTAGAATCTAGAGGCAGCTTTTATAAATAAATACATATACATATTCTATTCCTTGCTTCTATATGGAGAATTGGAGATAGATTCTTGATTCTTAGACCGCATAACAAGTAATATAATAATACAGTATATATAAATTGAAGATCCATGTCTCAATTAACAAGATTGCATGTTACAATAATGGCATCATCTTTGCAAATCCCTTATGCATTAGGAATATCTTCAAACAACAACAACAAAATCATGAAATTCACACCACCATTATTATTACACATAAAAGCCAGACCCACATTAACAACATTATTAATGGGACAATGCAGGATGAAGAATAATAATAATAATAATAATTATCAGAAAGAGAAGTGCTACATTGCATGGTGCATTCACGATGATGGATCAAATAAAGGTTTATTCGATGATGATGATGAAGATGAAGATCGTTCTCCACATTCACTAGTGCTACATTTCTATAAGGCCTTGGAAGAAAAAAACATTGAAAGAATGAAGCAATTGCTTTCACCCAAACATTGTTCTTATCATGATTTCCTCTTCTACGGTCCCTATGAAGGAAAACAGGTTTCAACTTTTGCTTTCTCTCTATCTAGCTAGTAGTCAAAGTCAAAATAATTAAGTAAGTAATAATGAAATTTGTGACAATAAATTAAATGATATAGAAGTAATATTTTTGCAGAATGTGCTCAACTTTTTGGAGACTGCCATGGATGCATTGGGTGAAAGTGTTAAAATTAAGCTAGAAATTGTTGATGAGGATCAGAGAGACCATTCTTCAGTCAATGTTTACTGGCACCTAGGTATGTATCTAACTTACGTTCGTCAAGATTCGAACCCGAGTACAACATATTAAGAGATAAATAATTTACCGCTTAAGATAATATCTTAATTTTGACACAGC
>NC_029791.2:115596836-115598287 GCF_000816755.2 Arachis ipaensis
TCAAAGTACCTTAGGATTTTTTGTCAACTCCAACCATCTTTTTTAATTTTTTTTCACCTCTAAATTCAATTAAACATATAAACTTGGTTTCTTTTTATATTTTTGGTTAATACTTGGGTTAATTTTTTGTGAGAATACTTGGGTTTGTTTCGTAGTTCCATTTAATAATAATATCTTGATATACAAGAGAAAACAGCCCAATATTTAAAATATGTTTTTTTGGGAAGAGTTCTCCATTTTGTTTATGTCAAATGTTCAATACGCATTTTGAGTTTGACTGGTTATGAAAATTTGAAAACTGAAAATTCGATCACTGAAAAACGGCTTACCAATGAGATACAAGATCAAATAAAAACAAAAAAAGGCAAAAAAAAAGGAGGTCTATATATATTGATTAGATCCATAGTTTGTTTTCTAGTCAATGAAATTCTGTTAATGATTAAAAAAAGAGAAAATTCCACTCCCCTCTTTTACGAGATGTTAAAATGACGCTCCTCTCCCCTCTATTTTATAAATGTACATTCTCCTCTCTTTTTTGTATTAACTAATATTAACTTTATCCATTTTTTAAGAAAAAAATTTATTTTTTAAAAAAATACCCTTTAACAAAAATTTTATTTTTTATCATTAAATTTTGTTTACTAAAATACCCTTTTAATAAATTATTTTTTTTATTGATTAAATTATATTTTTATTAAAATACTTTTAAAAAAAATTAATAATTAAATTATTTTTTCTAAGATACCTACCCTTCAATAATTTTTTAATTATTAAATTATAATTTTACCAAAATTTTTGTTAACAAATTTTTTATATTTTACTATTAATTTTTTTTTAAAAATGGATAAAGTTAACATTAGTTAACACAAAAAATTTAAAATGAATTAAAAAAATAAATTTTTTAAAAATTAGAAGGGAATGAAATATACATTTATAAAATAGAGAGGAGAAGAGTATCATTTTAGTATCTGGTAGGAAAGGAGATCAGAATATAATTTTTTCTTAAAAAAAAAATCTATGTATAGGGACTCTTAGTGTTATTTTCGCTTGCTATATTAAAATGGTCCACTATCGATTAATTTGTCATAGGAATAGAGTATAAAACTCGATAATATAATATTTGAGAAAAACAAAAATCATATGTGATTAAAGAATATTTTCCCATGCATTTCTGTTCAGAGTGGAAAAGGAAGAAGATACCCTTCACAAGTGGATTCAGAATCTTTACGTTTGAAGAAGTTGAAGGAAGATTGTTTATTAGGTAGTACTATTTCTCCATTAAAGTTAGATTTTTTAGTAATATTGTTTAAATTTTTAACAAACTATTTGTTTTAAAATTTAATTTTGATGTATTGTTAATATAAAATAATTTTACACGTCCATTCAATTACGTAATGTTTACATAAATAAAAATAATTATCTTTTATATTAATTATTTTGTCATATAAAAA
>NC_029791.2:115598349-115601186 GCF_000816755.2 Arachis ipaensis
TACAAAAATGCTTAGTGTATATTAAAATTAGTCATTAAATTAATTATTATTTATTTATATATATTAAATATATTATTTATATATTGATTTAAATTTTTTAACAGATTAATGATTAAAAATTGATATATGAATCGATTATTTGGGCGCTGATCATATCTCTGTATGTGTAGAAATTGATAAAGTCAATCCGTACGGTCTTTGATAATTATCCACTAATTGGTGAAGGTATGTCCCATAATAATTAAATAATTAATTTTTAGCTGGCGTGACATATATTTTGTAACTAAACCAAATTTTAATTTGGTGTGTTTGGAACAGGAATTCTTGACTCCCATGCCTCAGAAGATAGTAGGAATACCCAACAGAGAAAGGATCCTTTTGATATTTTTGGACAGAAGAATTGAAATGTTTGAGTATCTCCAATGGCTTCCCACAAATTAAAGTGAATGAAGGACATGCAGTTATGTATTATTTATTTGCTACTTATAAAATTTGACGAGTCAATATCAAATAATTAATGACTGGTGGATTTGTATTTTATGCCAGCCACAAGAAATAGACTTGGCATTGGTGGATTTCATCTATGTTGTTGTAAAGAGTTTTCCAATATCAACCTAATTACGGGCAACGGTCAAATTTATTTTTAAAAAATTATTTAGTTTTTAAAAATTTTAAATTAATTAAATTAGTCTTTTTATTATTTTTTGTTGACGATACCAAAATTTGGTAATATGACACATTAAGTGATACTATAATATATATAGGAGTTTTAATTGAATATTAGCATGATAAGTTTATGAAATTAAATCAAATAAAAATCTAACTGAAAGGAGAACTCGAGGCATTGAAATCTCCCAATTTGGGATTGATTGATCTAATTCCATAAATTTATCATGTCGCTAATTAAGACTACTAAATGTGTGTTGTGATGTCACTTAACGTATCATGTCAACAAATTTTGACGTCATTAACAACGGAAGTGACAAAAAGACTAAAATTATTAACTTAAAATTTTTGAAAGATAAATTTGATTAAATTTTTTTTTTCGAGAATTCATTTAAAGAACGAGTGATTTTTGGAGACTAATTTGATCATTTACTTTCCCGTTAATAATTCAATTAATTTATGTATACATGTATGTTATTTTTAGAATACATGACAAAGTTTTATATAAGAAAAAACAGTTGAATGTGATGGACGTAGCACATTAATAATGATATGTTGTTATGTATAATTGTATATAGTGAGTGGTAGGAGAGAAAAATAGCAATAATGTGACGCTAGGGGAAGGTTGATATCAAAGAGAGGTGATTCCGTTTGTGAATTCCCTGAAAAGAATACAGAAAGTGATGGAAGATAGTTAGAAGGAGATGGGGTACTCTTTCTTATAATATCTTAGTGTTTTATAATCTAACCAGAAACATACATTCATTATATATATCTGGCCATAACCATATCCAATGTTGGTGTGCGTCATATCCACGTGCTATGATGCTAACTCATGCATCACATTACACACTACCGTACAGTACCGTCTCATCGCCTTCAATCATATATGATCATTTGATTATAAGTCTTTAATATGGTTAATTATGAACTAATAAACATTAGATTCCAGATGAAAATTGTTCCTATCGACCCATAGGCTTCTCTTCATATCTGCTCTAGTCCAGCTAATCAATTCGTGTAAAACGAGTATCAATTCTAAAAGATCTAATTTATTATTATCTAATCCGACATGGAGAGCACATTAGTAGCTCTACACTTACGAGAGGATTCCGTGTATTAAATGGGATTTTAATCTGCTACTAGACAAATGACCATGCCACCAAGAGCCGTAATAATTTGATTTATACCCTAAACTACTTATAAATATAAAATACCTTGTGATGCACGGACACAGGACACGACACGAGACACGCCGACAAGCAAATTTTAAAATTTTATATGACATGGGGACACATATATATATAAAATATAAATTATTTTTTAGATAAATTGTAATGATATTTTGATATTTTATTGATATTAAAATATAAATTAAAATTTTTAATTATTTTTAATGTCTTATTTTAATTATATCAAGTATTTAAAATATTTTTTGTTTTAATAAATAATAATATATACTATATCTAAATTTATTTTAAGAATATATGTTAAGAATAAGACTGGACACGCGGACACGTGATGGTATTTAGGTGTGTCCAAGCGTGTCCGAAGAAGAATTTTTTATTTTTTATTAAGACACAATTGGACACAGCAGATACACGTGTCAGACGAATGTCGGTAAGTGTCGTGTCCAAAATGTGTCCGATACGCGAATACGATAACTCAGCGAAGTATTTGTGCTTTATAGATACCTCTTCAGATAATATTTTTAATCTAACTGATTTATACCCTATTTATAAACGTCTTGATTTTGTTATTAGAGTCTCTTGTAAGTACTTAATTCTCATTGACACACAGTTCAGATACTTTAGACCACTCTCGCTCCAAGTTCATTTTTAGAGTAACACTTCAAAACAAAAATATAAAAAAAAAAGATAAATATGTTTTTGACTTTTTGTGTGGTTTATGAATATTTAAGTTTTTAAAAATTTAAAAATATATTTTAATTTTTTATTTTTTTTTAAATTTGGATATATTGATCTATATTGTTCACTTAAGTTTGTTAGACCAAACAAAAAAATTAAATATGATTCTTATTGTACTGATATGACTGATATGGATGTCTGCATAAAAAAAGTTTTTAAAATAGACAAATTAAATCTAGAGATCATTGTATCTAAATTTTGAAGAGATCAAAATTTTATTTTTAAATGTTCAAATACTTAAAT
>NC_029791.2:115601211-115614734 GCF_000816755.2 Arachis ipaensis
AGTACCAATAAGCTTTTAATTAGATGAAAATTTATATGTAATTATTTTTATATGAGTTGTTAATTGAGATGAATCATTAGATGAAAATAATTGTTATTTAATAACTCTTAATTATTAACTTCACATAAAAACAATAAGTAAATTTTTATATTCTAATAAAGTCGAAGAGGAGTATTAGGGGACCATCAACTTTTGTGTTTTATAACACTATTAACTGGCCATCAATAGTGTTTTTAATGATGTGAGATTATATTCAATAATAGAAGATCATTCACTTCTCTTTTAATAGTTAAGTGCTGATTACAAAACACAAAAATTACTAGCCTTGCCATATTTCCTTGATTGTTTACATGTACATGAAAACCCATAAGATGATAGTCATAGATACATTATTGTTGAGGAATGCACGCACATCTCATAATTTTCCGTCCCTTGTTTCGGACTTTAATATATAATAAAAGATTTTTTTTATTTTTACACTACATCTTCTATATAACAGCTTTTACAATCAAACCACAGAATAAAAATAAAAAAAAATATTTTCAAATGAGTGTGTATCAAATGAGGGGTGTTTTGGAAGGGGTAACCAGGTGAGGGACTCGTGTGCGGATGAAAGATTTTATTTATTTATTTATTTTAAAAACAACTAAATCGACGTCGTTTTATAAGAATTGATTGATTTTTAGTTCGGTCTTATAAGAATTGATTGATTTTTAGTTCGGTCCAATATACCGATTCAGCGATTTCTCAGCGGTTTAAAAAATGACAGATTTTAGTAGGAGGATCGGACTGTTTTTCACGCTGGTGGTGCACACAACCATCACATGGAAGTTTGTGCTTCAAAATCTTATAGTTTAATTTGAGTGTACACTTCATCAGTTTTACTGAAATCATTTGATTAAGTTGAGATTGTGAGATTGAACGCCAAAAATCACAATCAAGTAAGATACGCTTTATTTATGATTATACATACTTTTACATTTACTGCCACATGGTTGGTTCAAGACTTTAAGCGGCAGATTCACTTAAAGAAATGAATACGTGATTAAATTGACCATACTCTATAGTCTACTGTCTTACGGAATGTTTAGCTTAGCTATCTATACATTAACGGCATACTCAAAATTCAAGTACTAATTAACTATAGACAAGGTTATATGAGTAAGCCACTTGGCTTTATTTTTGTTTTTTCTCTTTAGCAACCTCTGTATTTGAATCCGTGATGCACCTTTTTTTGGACTAAAAAGGCGTACATGTATCAAACCTATTTATTTAGGATAATATTAGTGAATTGTCCCATGCGATGCACGGGTATGGTAAATTTAATGAAAATTATTCATTAAGAAAATTTTTTATCATAATAACATATTAACATATGTATGAGTGTTCTATAATAAATTGGATTGTTTAGTAAGATTGACCACACTTTTAAGATTCTGACTTTTATTCTGTAATTTTAACTTTTATTGGCAGTTTTAATATCGTTTAGCAAATTAAAAGATGAGGTTATTGTTTAAAATAAAAAAAAAAAAGACAATAAAAAAATATAATCAAGCTAATTTGATGATGGGTGCTGAAAAAATTATTTTAGCGTGGTAAAATAAATTGAAGAAAGATAATATTTATAATGTGAACAACCATCGTGACTTTCACAAAATAATCAATAATAATGAGAAAGAATATAAAGATAATCATTGTATACAATTAAGATGATTGGTTGAAAGAAAATCAAGATAGATGATTGGAATTATAAGTAATGGTATTGTACACACAAAAAAAATCAAGTAGAATGTATGAATTAAGTGACACATGTAACCAAATATGAAAACAAAGAAATAATAATGTGAATAGTAAAGTAGATAAAGAATTGGGTACTATGTACTGTTATGGAATAGTGAAAAAAGAACAAAAATGTATGATTCAAAAAAGGTTAAACTATCGAGAGGAGTACAAATTCATTAAATATATTAGTATAAAATAAGTGTCAAAATATTGATTGAGCTATTTTATGTGTAAAGTGAATGAGAAATCACTTAAACTAATCCAATACTTTGAAGTAACAACTAAATATATAATTGTGATCAATACTACAAAAATTATATACGACATGAAAGTGTTAAATTGTGTTTAAGAATAAAAATTTGAGTTATCATAGCAAGTTCAATATTAATGGATATATGATTTGGGTGCATTGGGTTATAATAATTCACTTTATGTTTAGGCATACAGGATACATGTATACAAATAGTTATATATTTATTGAAGAAATCTGGTAGAAACATATTACGAGGATTATATGATTTTTCAGTAGTATATAAATTATCGTTACATATGATATAAGAGAAATTTGAAAACTGGTGGTGATTAAGCTGACTTGATTACATGAGTATGATTTAATTTAAAATTTTATCTGTTAAAAAATTATTATATCACTGTATAGAGTCATCTAATAATTAGAATACATCAATTTCGTAGTAGGAACTTGGATACCATGTAAGAATACAATAAAAGCTATGTATAAAGCATTTGAGAAAAAAAAATTAATAAAGAAGAAAATAATAAGTATGATAATTAGACTACTGTAGTCAAATAAATATATTTATTACATATATAAATAGAAAAAATAATGAGAAATAAAAATAAATTAACTGCATAATGAATAATGAATAATCAAAAAGGTCTATAGTGTTTGATGGAAGAGAAAATTCTAATAAATATTAAATACTTAAAACTTCTAAATTTATTGATTTTTTATCATCAACAGGACTCAAATTTGACCTTGCTCTCTTTGACTATGCCATGTTGAAGACAAAATATGCGCCTTCTCCTAATAAGAAAAACTTCTGATGATATAGAACCTCTCCAACGAAGTTTCGTTGTGAAAGAAGGTCCAACCTTTTGACGTACATTAACATAAGAAATCTCATTTGATTTTGTATATTGTAAGCAAATTGAATATAAAAGGAAAAGAGGTTAAGACATTTTGGCGAATTGAAAATAGATTCCCGACAACAACAATGAGATTCTGTCTTTTTTGCATGAACAACTACATGCCAAACAAAGACGCATATCCATAACAACAATAATATTTCAAATATTACCAAAATTAGAAGATATACATTAGATCAAATAATAAGAAATATATATAACTCGTCATCGCAAAACATTACGAATCTGTGATTGAAGCAGATCCCCTACAAAGCTTTATGCCACCGCCTCATAGTGGGGTGTGTCTTAAGAAAGTGAACGAAGGAGACCAATAAGAACTAAAGAAAAAGAGAATAAGTGAACAGAAGAGAAAAAAATAATGAAGAGAATCCCTTTTTTAATTTTGAGGAGGAAGAGAAAAAATTAAAAACAGAGAATGGAGAGATCCCCTTTTTTAATTTTGAATTTGAATTCAAAATTAAAAAAACTAAAATTTTAGGGAAGTATATACATGTGAAGCAAGTTTAAAAATAGGAAAGAAAAACTTGACATGGTCATGAAATGTGAAGTGTAACGAAAATGGTTTCACGTAGGAGTGGTATGGTAATAAGGGTCATGATGTGAAGTGTAATGAAAATAGTTTCATGTATGAGTGGTATGATAATAAGGGTTATGATGAGTGAAAAATAAAAATATTGATATTTTGATAGAAACTCAGAATAAATATAAGGGATGACAAATGTTCTTTTCACTTTTTTTCTCTACTTCCCTGCAACAAATACCGTGCCATAATACCATCAAGAACTCTCCGCTTGACAAAGAGAAGACAGACAGAACAAAAATAAAAGAAAAAAAAGTGATGCAGAGAGATATATAGATCTAGGAGAGAAAGACATGAGAGAAGATAGAGAAAGAAAGATGGTTATGGTAAGAAGAAAATCGAAAGTTGATTATCCGAGAGATGGATTGAATACTTGATAAGGTTGTGCATATTTAAAATTCAAATTTTAATTTCAAATTACATGCAGATTTAGTTGGAATTAAAATTTGAATAAAATGTAAAAGAACATACATCAGGAACGTATTGAAGATGAAGATGAATATAGGAAATAACCTGGATAGAAAGATAAAGAAAAATATAAAAATATCATATCGCTGTTGTGCTCTTGGTGGTCGCCCGACTCAGTACTTTTCATTCCTCCTCCGTATCCATCACCACATCATCGATGACCACCACAAACTCAACCACACCCACTGCAACACCACCGCGATATTATGATCCACCACCATAGCAGTCACAACCTTATCCACCGCCTTAACTTTGTCTTGGTGCATACATGAACTCTATAATCTCCACCTCCAACTTAAATTAGGAAGAAGAAGAAGAAGATTATACAAAAACAGAATCAATGAACGTAGGAGGAAAAAGGAAGAGGAACTGAAGGTGAAGAAGATGAAGAAGGAGAAGAATCGAAGAAGAGGAGGAAGAGATAAAATTGAAAATAAAGAATGGAGAGAATCACTTTTTTAATTTTGATTTTGAATTTCAAAATTTTAGGTTATGTGTACATATAAAGCAAACTAGAAAAGAAGGATAAAAAATTCAGATACAGTCATGAAAAATGTAGTGTAATGAAAATAGTTTGATGCAAGTGTTATTATGTAATAAAAGTCATGATATTGATAATCGAAAGCATGGAAATTTTAATAGATAAACACACATATCAGAAAATGAGAATGAACCTGAAAGATGACACGTAGGAATTCTACTATGGAAATATCCTTCTTTTCAATGTATGTTATAGGATTAGGGAGACAAAAGATACAGCCAAAACTTGTCTTATTTATTATTTATTAATTATCGCAATAATTAATAAAATATTAAATAAGACAAATTATGGCTATTTTTGACTAATTTTTTTTATTACTAAACATTTCTGTTTATTTTTTTTTTGGACTGAAAAGAAAAAGACAAGTAAGGATTTAACTATGGACATAATTCTGATGTCAAACTTCAAATTATTTGAGAAAAATTTTACTTCAGTCTTTAATCTTTATCCCTTTCATGAACTCTCATTTTGTCTATCGTTAATTAGAAAATGATATTGTAGTCTCTAACCACTATTTCTATCAGATCTTTCACTTTCTCTATTAATATTTTTATCCAGAATTAACGAATTTTATTTACGTAGACCATTAAATCAACACATGTCAAACAACAATTTAAAAGGATAAATCACCTCCTGTACAATCAGCAAAAATGTCATTATTTTGGAGAGCTCAAGAACATTTTACTTTTTTTCTTCTTTTCATTGTTCAATTATAACTCAATGTCATACCTCTTTTCTCCTCTCTTCCTCTTCACGAACCAGATCACTACCAAACCAACTCTCTTTTCTCTCCGTCTCTTCTTCATCATTTTCGGCCACCATCATCACTAATATCCACGGCACCACCATTCTCTGTTTTCACTGCACATCTCTATTGCCACCTCCTCCTTCTTCTTATTCTTCTTCTTCAATTGATGAGTAATTTTATCTGTTTAAATATTTGAATTTAGTTTATGATATGGTCTTACGAGTTGTCTTTTTTTGAATTTAGATGATTGAATATAGATATCTACTTAAAGTATCAAATTTTATGTGAAAGAGTGATTTGGTGATTATAGAGTGTGTCAGTATTTTAATTGGTGTATGGATAATATTTGTAGTCAAGTAATTGTTGGTCCATGAAAATTCACTGTCTTTGTTTAATGTAAGATTTTCTGCTTGGAATGCAGATTTAGAATTTAGTGTAAAACCAAATAGAGACAGAAGCGAGCTAGAAGAAAAGAATTGTAAGGATAAGGAGAAGAAAAAGAAAGAGAGGGTAGCTATAGTGACACTGTAGTTGTCAGCAGTGAACAGAGAAGTAAGAAAAGAGATATAACTTTGTGATTTTGGTTCGGTTAGAAGAAGAAGAATCACCGTGGTAGTGGAATGGTGCAATGAAAACAGAGAATGATAGTGGATGATGATGATGGTGGCCAAAAATGGTGGAGAGGAGAAGGAGAAAATGCTGAGAATGGTGGTGGATGTTGATGATGATGGTGACCAAAAATGATGGAGAGGAGAAGGAGAGAAGGGAGTTGGTCTAGTGGTGTTCTGGTTCGTGAAGAGGAAGAGAGGAGAAAAAAGAAGAAGAAGATCGAGGAGCGATTTGTCCCTTTAAATTGTTGCTTGACATGTGTTGACTTAACAGTCTACGTAAGCAAGATCCATTAGCTCTGAACGGAGACATTAACGGAGGGACAGAAGGTCTGACGTAGTTAGTGGTTAGGGTCCACAATGTCATTTTCTAATTGATAAGGGGCGAAATAGAGTTCCTAAAATGGTTAAGGACTGCGGTGGAATTTTACTCTAGAAATTTTAAATACAATAGAGAAATGGACAGCAAGTGGAATTAATATTCAATTTGATCTCTGAATTTACACGCGAACCTCAATTTAGTTCTTGCAATTTCAATTGCCTCTTTAGTCTCCAAACTTTGTAACGTGACTCATATTAGTCCCTGAATTATTTTGCAGCACAAAAACGTTAATGAAGCGCTGATATGGACAACCAAATGTCATGTTAGAACTTGTAAAACAATGCCGTTTTGATTTTGACACTCAAATAGCACAAAAACGACACCAAATCACTTGTTTTGAAAGGAAAAGTTTCAATAAATACCACTTATGATATTTTTTTGGACTATTTGAGTGTCAAAATAAAAATGATGTTTTACAGAATTCAACGTGTCATTTCAATGTTCTGTTAAGGTGTGTGCGTAAAAAATTATCCCAAAGACTAACATGAGTTATATTCACATTTGGAGACTAAATAAAGACAATTAAAATTTTAAAGACTAAATTAAAATTAGCATGAGCTTGGAGCCGCCGTCGCCGTCGGGAATCAGAGCTCACGAGGGAGAGAGGAGACGCAAGCCAGGAAGAGAACTCGTCGTCGCGCTCTGCCACTGCCGCCGCTGCTACTGACTTGGCCGCCACTTTGCGTCCTCGCCGCTGCACCTCGCCGATTCTGCTTCTGCTTTGCTTTCGATTTGGGTGTTGTTGTTTCTGAATTTGAATAATGTGTTATTGTTGGTGTTGAATATTGTGTTTTTGAATCTGATTATTATTATTTGTTAAGAGTAAAAGATGTGGTGGTGATGGAGGATATTTTTATTCGTAAAAAGTCAAAAAGACGATTTTAATGCTAAATAAAGCGTTGGGAACGATTTTAAATTCAAAATAACTTTGAAGACGAATTTGATTTTAACCCTAAACCTTAGGATGAAAATAGTACTTATCCCTTTATTTATTTATAGTTGACAAAAAAAAAATCAAATATGGTTATTACAGCAGCTAAAGTACAGCTTTATTGTATATATGGGTCCGTTACATGAACTTTAATTTCCTTCTTGGTTGGTATCAAAATAAGTAACTTAGAAGTAATCTCTGTCCTTATGAAATAATAGGAAGAAGAATACATGATATATATCCGGAAAATGAGATCTATAGACTCTAATTAATTAATTGATGACGAGGAGGAGAAGACTTCCATGGTGGAAAGATCAAAGGAACTCCAATTATTAGTGTTCCAAGAAGCGTCATCACTTACTAAATTCATAGAAGATGGCATCATCAATAACTCATCATCATCATCATGATGCTCATTCATCAATGGCACCATGGAGAATTCCATCTCCTGCATCTGCATCATTGATGGCGGTGGTAGTGGTGGTTGCCATGTAGCAACACCATCATCATGTTGGACCACATCATCAAACCCATCCAACTCGATCCCACTCATCAGACTCAGTTCTTGTTCAAACGAAGAAGGTTCCACGTCAGCACATAGAACTCCGAAATCATCATTCTTCTTCGGCTGCACAACTACTGCATCGTTCTCGGTCTCACCGCTTAAAGAATTATTGGAGGAAGACGAACCGCCATGATCCTCACTTATTGGAGCTTGGTTCAAGAAGTTGGCAAACACAACCGCCATGTCTATGTCACGTGATGATGATGGTTGATGAGCATCAGCAGATGACGATGAGTAGTCTCCCTGAAGGCGGTGTTGCGTTTGGTTTCTGGCGGACTTGGAACGGCGGTTCTTGCGGCATCCACCGCCGACGGGGACGTTGCGGAGGGAGCCGCCTTTAGTCCAGTATCGGCGGCAGGCCTTACAGAAGTAGCGAGGCTGAGAGAGGCTGTAGTTGTTGTAGTAACAGAATTTGGTGTTGGTTGAAGCGCAGCGGGGGCAGTTAGGGGCTACCTCTATGGTAGGTTTCCACCTTGGTGGCATAGGCATAGGAATATGGTTATGCAGCATGATATGGTGATCTACACTTGATGGCAACATTTAATGGATGAATTGAGAATTGAGAAGAGAGAAAGCAGAGAGAGCAGAGAGCATGTATGTATTTGTGTGTCCAAGACTCGAGAGGAACTATAACGTGGGCGGTTGAGAAATCGTTAACATTAAGGAAGGGTGTGTGCAACTGCATCATATCTGCACTTTCATAGCCGCCTCCCCCGTCTCTATATATATCATTGCCTCACGTGCTCTACCTTCTTAAGTCAAACCAATTTGATAGTAGAAAACTATTAGACGAGGCCACTAAATTATTATATAACAATTTTTACAATTGATTTAGTTAATTATTAATTAATTTGGATTAATAGAGTAGTTAGCTTATTTATTCACTTAAATAAATGTCAAGAGCTCAAATTCTTCTGTATACATGCAACACCTTATTAATCAATAATTGATTTTCGAATAAAATTCAGATTTACACTAGGTAATGTTAGGGAAACAAAAAAAAAAACAGCCAGAACTTGTCTTATTTAGCATTCATTAATCGTCACGACAATTAATGAATGCTAAATAAGGCAAGTTATGGCTGTTTTTAGCTGATTTTCTTTGGTTACCAAACATTTCTGGATGAGAAAATCTAGGAGATCAACACTTTTATTAAAATCTGACCAGTATTTAATCAATAAAAAAAATAAGTAATTTCATATCATTAGATAAAATCTCACACCATTAAAAATACTAATAATAACTAATTAATGACTACAAATCATAAAATTTACTGATGTCTAACACTCCTCGTTAGAGATATCTTATTGCATCTAAAGGGTTGGTCCATTATTCAAAAGTGTATGAAATTAAAGATCCATTCCTCTCTCCCTTATTATTCAAAGATCCAGCTATATCTAACTACTTAAGTCATTATAACTAGTCTTGGTCTTAAATACCCCATTCTTTAAAAAGATTTCATTTCCTTAAAAAGTAAATACTTAGTATTTTAAGGAGAAATTAAAGGTGGGATTTGAGTCTCTAATGAAAAGTCGGCAAGAATGTATGAGTACGAAACAATAGTGTGTATTGGATTTAGTGTGGACGGTACTTTAATTTGGTTTATGCAGGAAGCTTCACATACATATGCAGTTACCAGTTATACACATCATATGGCACCATCATCACGTGCATTACTGGGTTACGTGGCACATATCTTTCCATCATTTTCAAATTCTATAATCATCCTTAATCCACAATTCACCATTCACATATCACCACATTTACATGTCTAATCTTTTATTATAAATTACTCATCTTGGTCAACCCCTCCCCTAATATATTGTTAGTGTGAACTTGTATTCACTTCAAAATTATTCATAACTCATATCAATTGCAAAAATACATACCCTGACCAGCATTTTAAATACATTAATAATTAAATTACTTTCAGAGAATTCAATCAAATTCCAATAATACTTTTCAATTTCTCAGATATTATTTTATCCCACAATAATTAAAAAAACTTTTTATTAAGACCGGTGATGATGACCATTATTACTAATTAAAAAATATATCCTATNNTACTATCAACTTTATATAAAAATAATTGCACATAAATTTTCATCTAAAGAAAATTATATCAAATTCAAAATCTTAATATATCGAATTAATTAATATCTTATCTTATAAACTCTTCTTCGCATCTTAATTTTTTTCAATGCAAGATTAACTCTTTATACTCTTTATCCTTACTACCTAACAGTAGAAACAGCAATTTGAACGTAATTAAGGTTAGAAGGAGTTGGTAATTAATTAGAATTGATGATGAAAAGGAACAGTATAAATTAAATGAGAGAGTATGGGGGCAGCTAAGGGTTGCAATCATAGGTGTGGGGATTCGATCCAAAAAGGAACATTCGAATCACGTGGGGGTTTAACGTTGCTTTCACGAAAGATGCCAACGTACGTATTCGTAGTTAGAGGATCACTGGCTTCCACGTCTCTAACTCCTCATTATTCATTATTTCCAATAATAATTAATTCAAGTTTATATTATTGGGATAATAAATGTGTCAATATATGAAATTGCTTGCATGTATGTCATAATTCATAAGTTAGCTATAGCTTATTAGGTAGGTAGAATTAAGCAGTAATAACCGTTACGTTGTTGGTGCAATCATATGCAGATATCTATATATACGGAATGTGCATGCATATAATGCATAAAAATAAGAGATTAATTAAAGAGAGGGCTTGATCCATGCATCGGTTATAAGATGATGGGCCATGTGATGCTTGCGGGTCTCTGTTAGTTATGTTGATTAATACTATTGACCTTATTCCTAAAATCATGATCAGAGATTGAAGAACGAGTAGAAATAAAGCCATCATGATTGTATACTTGATTATTAGATCACACAGCAATGTATATTGAAAATGGTGAAACTCAGGTGGAGCTCACTTCACGTGAAGTTGATAGTCGAAAGCCGTTAGATAAAAATTTAGTCAAACAGTCAAATCATCTAACCGCTCTCAATTATCAATTTTACGTAAAGTCGATTGTACCTTAATTTTCACGATTGAAAAAAATTCACACTATCGTTTATTATTGCCTCCAATATTTCCTTTTGGTCCAACTATTCTTTGGAGATCGTATGGGGTGAAAAAATTCAATTTTGACATATCTTTGCAATATGATCCAATTTGGTAGGATGTGTTAGGAATATAATAATTTATATATATATTTTTTAAGAATTTAAGTTTTCAGGACAAATGATCATATGTTATAGTATAAAAATTTGCATAATTTAATAAAGATTTTGAGTTTGCTTCTTGTTAATATATGAAAAATACAAAAGCTTCAACAGTAGAACGAAATTAGGATAGTTACATTTAATGAAAAAAGGAAAAAATATTGGTGGTTAAGTTCTTAAGAAGATTTTAACCTGAAACATGTATGTTGGATGCAAGACAGTGAGAAATAAAAAAATCGTTGACCCAATAATCTAAACAACACAGTCAACACTCATAATAATAATAATAATGTGAAGTCCACTAATAATATTACAATTACTAATGAAAACTGATGAAAACTAATAATATCCTGAGTCTAATAATATCACAATTACTAATGAAACCTAGTTGCAGAATTGAATTTTAATATTATAAGCACCAAGTTGGTAGTTTAAAAAAGAGAGAGATGATTGGTTAAGTGACCAACTTTGACCAAACAAATTAAACCAAGTGGATATTTTATCACCGAGGCAAGTTACAACTGAGACTCATCAGATTCTCATATTATTGAAAAGTAGAATGTTGAGTTGCATCTGTTCATTCTGCAGCCGCATTAAGTGAATATTATAATTGATACTCCTATCTGCTTAATCACTAGTAAGTTAATCATTAGACCAATTCAAGTTGTTTTTTATTTATTATTATTTAAACAGTTATGTTATTTATATCAATCTTTTTAATATACATATATACATAAAGAAATATATACTTTTTTTTTCCTCTCCAAAATTTATCAGAAGTATAAGCCTCTTCCTCCATTACACATGCAAATTCATTTTTAGTAGAATTTGCACTCTAAAAATTGTTAATGTTGCAAGTGTGAGGAGTGCATGAAGTTAGTCCCACATCAAAGAAAACAAGAAAAGGAGAGGAGTTTATAAGATGAAAGACTCATTAATTTATATTTTGAGTTGGATGTGTTGTCTTCTCATCTTATGTTCTCTCACTTAATTTCTTCCCGAAATCTCTCCGCTGGTCGACGGTTAGCCAAACAAAAATCTTAGGATTTATCTAGTTAAAAGAGAATCAATCAGGTTGGTATAAACAAAATGAACAATACAAGAATCTGTTCTACTATTTGAATTCCAGACGATTCTTTTTGGTCAGGGTCCAGGCCAACATACGGGCCCAAACCGCGAAAAACCCGGAGCCCCAACCCAAAGAATATGTATAGAATACACAACATTAGAACTTTCCTTTTTGGGTATGGAGCATTGGAAGCTCTTTATTTTAAGCTTCACTGTATAACCATTGGATCATGATTTGTGGAAAGAGCCCAAGAGGTAGTGGTGATTATATAATCTAATTTGGGCTAGGCCCATTATTTCTTGGGCTAAATGCGGAAGTTGGGTAGGGTAAATGCCTAGGTTGAGTATTTAGTTCAAAGGGCCTTGGAGCTCTTTTATGCTTATAGTATATAAGGGGATGAGGTTACCAAAAATGTAGTTAGTGAAATGATACCAAAAAAAAAAAAAAACCTAGTAACCATTCCCTATTCACCCTAAAAAAAAAAATTATTACCTATTCTTAAACACAAAAGGAAAAAAAATCATTACCTATTCTTCAAAGAATATTATAGCCTATTATTTAAAAACCAATAAAAAAAAGAAATCAATACCTATTAATTTACTAGATTAAATCAAAGTTAAGTCACTTTTATAGTTACATTGTAAGATAAATAAACGAAATATTTGTGATTGAAGGATGGCATAAAATATGTTAAAAGCCCAGAAAATGTAGCGACAAAAAAAAGGGCCCTCCAATGTTAAGTTATGTTGTGATAAGAATGTCTGTTTTCCAATTTTCCAGCCTCAATTTAATGCTGAAAGGAGGGGACTCTTGGTTGCTCACACTCTTTGATTTTCTCATAAGTATTAAACCTAATGTGTCCAAATACTTGAGACAAATATTTATCTGTTTCGTGACCCCATTCACCACAAGTCCACAACATCATCCCCACACTCTTTTTTTTTTTTTGAGGGTGAAAAATAATATAACTATCAAATCTAGATCATTGGGTGCATGAAGCATGATGGCCATATTTAAATTTAATACTATTATCCTAGAACTAGATATATAGTCATATATATTATTGAAAGATAACATAATACTCCTCACACTGCTAATAATATAACAACATTGATTTTTTATGTACTAGTTATAATATAAACTTTGTAGTATATCATAAAACAAATTAAATAATGCAATAATTATGGACAAGAAAACTAAAGAGAGTTTGGGCATGTGTCTATTGTTACCTTTTCAGAAGTTCTTAATCATGATGATTGAATTATTGATATCTTTTTTAGTTGAAGTAGTATAAAAACTACTCAAAATAAAAGTAGAAAAAACTCTACAATTAACCTTCGTTTTCTTTTATCCATTTTGCAAGAGAGAAACAGCAAGGCAAGTTAATCTTCTAAGGAAGAAGCAAAAAAAAAATTATTTAAAAGACAATAAAAAATCAATATAAAA
>NC_029791.2:115614833-115634802 GCF_000816755.2 Arachis ipaensis
CATAAAAGCACTCATATAAAATATATGTTAAAATTTAAAACACATATTAAAAATAAGTTAAATAATATATGTATTTTATGATAACTATATTTTTTTTTGGTTGTCCGAAGTATCTTTTACATCGACAGGTTAAGCAATAATTTGTGGTGGATCTGAGTTTACTTAAGAGTCTCCCATTGACTAATGGATTGCCGCATGCATAAAGTGAAATTTGAAACCTCAATATTTATTTAAGCAAACGAGTAAACTAATGAACTAATCACTCAACCAACTTAAGTTCATTTTTAGAATAAAATCCAAAATAGCCATTGACAATTACCTCGAAAGACAACGAGACCCTTAATAAAAAATAACCCAACCCGACCGTTGACAATTACTTCAAAAGGACAACAAGGTCCCTGTGTAAAAAAAAATCAATGTTATTTTTTTTTTTTGCATAGGGACTAATCAATCCCAAAAAAAAATATCAGAACCGAATTGAGTATTTTTTTTTGGACTTTGTTATCTTTTCGAAGTAATTATCAGGAGTCGGGTGGGTATTCACTCTTTAATTTTATGATAATTAATTTGATATGGTTAACTTTTAGTATGCTTGTAATATTTGTTGGGTATTTACTGTACAAATTAATTATTCGTTAAGCTGTAGTTGTGGTTAGGGAATCATTTGTCCCCACCTTCTAAATCCGGGGCTAACCCTAGCTATGGGACCCACATGATCCCTAAACAGATACTCATCTTGTTTTCATCCCCAAATCACTCAAGCCATCTCCTTAAGCACTGTACAATTGAAATATCATTTTCTGTCTTCCAATATTTTTTTCTTCCTTATGTCTCCTTTAATTAATTTCTTCTCATTCAAGTACCCTTTTTTCCTGTTCCCTAACAATTATTTCCCAATTGATGATCTCACACACCATTAATAATTCACTAGTGATGCTAATTATTATCACATATCAAAATCCTTGACCCACATATGTTCATTCTCTAGTTACATCCCACCATATATAGTGTATGGACCAAAACTAATTACAATTAAATTACCTAAACTAATTTTCAAACAGAGATTATTAGTGATGTCAACCATTATCAATATTGAAGAGTTAGATTTACATTATCAAAATTAGTTGGAATTGGAATTGGAAAGGGTCCATGAATTGGAAGAAAGGCATATTTTATTTGCACCTATATTTTTTGTCCCTTAGAAAGGTGACTCACTCACTGGCTGACTTTCATGATAAGAAATAATTTTATCAAATACAATATGATTTTGAGACCTTACCATATTCATATTCTAGTTTGTACCAATTTAAAAATATGTGTTGATTTAATTCATTTGTTTATTAGGTGCATCTCAGATCAACACTTGGATTCTTATGCCAAGTTAGATGAACCATCATTATGATGCCTTTGGAAATTCCCAGCAACTCCTATCATTTGCACCTAAATAGAACTCCTGTCATTCTCTTTACATCTGATACAGCGATATATAGAACCAGCTTCAGTAACTATGCTATGCTTTCTGTTTTTTATTTTTTATTTTTTGGTAACAATATATTTTTATATTTTAAAAGATTGTAACTAATTCATTATTCTATTTTTTTCTCGAGTAAAATGACAAATAAATTTCTAAAAATTTACATTTTCGGACAGATTAGTCCCTAAAAATGATACCAATAAAATTTTTCACAATAGCAAATGTGGATACACTACTTTCAAATTAGTCCTTATGATTAGGGTAAAAAATCTTAATTTGAACTAACTTGTCCACATTTAATATCCTGGAGGACTCTATTAGTATTTTTTTTAGAGACTAATTTATCCGAAATATAAATCTTTAAGAATTTATTTGTCACTATTTTTTTTCTCCTTATTTTTTGGTAGTCTATGTAAAACTACATGCAATTAATTAACTTAGGTTGGTTTAAATAGTACATGTTTATTTTTTCTAAGATAAGATTTTGAGATTATGAGAGAAACAGTCTGTTACATTTAGGTCTCATAGTTTATCTTATGATTCTTATCCACCATGAAGAATGTTGTGTCAATTTATAGTAATGTTTAAATTTCCTTTTTCCCTTTTGCATTTTGCAACTAGGTTTCTATAGATACATGTGCATATGCACAGGACCCCAGTACATGCTAAAAATGCCAATGCTATCATTTTCACACCCAATATTCACTTTCATGACATCTATACAGCACAATTACACTCTAATGAAAATTTGCTTCTAAATTTCATAAAAAATCTCATAAATAGTTGGTAGCAATAGCATCACTTTCTTTTATACTGTCTTCTTGCATTTAAAATTTACCCATTTACATTAAATTAAGTCTGAGGTCAAATGATATTGCACACAACACTTTTTAATTAAATTATTAAGATTATACATTAACTTTACACTTGATGGTTCTGTATTTTATAAAATATGACACTACTGTGTGTTTAATGCTTCTAGTTTGTCGGTTTCAACTTTCTAGAGGTTTTGGTGTAAAATAAAAGAACTTCAAAGTGAAGTATTGTTTTCAGGGTGAAGAATGAATAAAGGAAGTGTCTACATCTTTATGAGTAGTAACCTTAAATGGGGATATATGGGAATCATAGAAAGAGGTACATAGAAATTAAGAGAGTAACTTTGAGAGAATAGTGTTGCTGCTACCTGCTATGTTTGGATGAGATACTCATCATCATGTCAAGAAATGCATCATCAACAACTCTTCTTATCCTTTTTCTTCTTAACATCTCTTTGCTTCTTCCACCACAAATCTCTTCTCTGAACCAAGAAGGACTCTCTCTACTTTCATGGCTTTCAACCTTCAATTCCTCTAACTCTGCTACTGCTTCTTCCTTCTTCTCTTCATGGGATCCAACTCATGAGAATCCATGCAGATGGGACTACATAAAGTGTTCCAAACAAGGCTTTGTCTCAGAGATCATAGTACAATCCATTGATCTTCATAGCACCTTTCCAACACAGCTTGTTTCCTTCAACCACCTTGAAACTCTTGTAATCTCCAATGGAAACCTCACAGGTGAGATTCCAACTTCATTGGGAAACTTAACATCTCTTGTTACCTTGGACCTTAGCTTCAACACTCTATCAGGAACCATTCCAGATGAAATAGGACAGCTTTACAACCTTCAATGGCTATCCTTGAATTCAAACGCCTTAAATGGTGAAATTCCAACAACAATTGGAAACCTTACAAAGCTTCAGCAGCTAGCACTCTATGACAACCAGCTCTCTGGAATGATCCCCGGCGAAATAGGCCGGCTGGCGAATCTTGAAACGCTTCGAGCCGGAGGCAATCCGGGCATCCACGGCGAAATTCCAATGCAGATATCAAACTGCAAGGCACTAGTTTTTCTTGGACTAGCAGATACTGGAGTTTCTGGGGAGATTCCACCAACAATAGGAGAACTCACCAATCTTCAAACACTTTCAGTATACACTGCACATCTCACAGGTCACATTCCACCAGAGATTCAAAACTGTTCATCTTTGGAAAACTTGTTTCTATATGAAAACCAGCTTTCAGGGAACATCCCTGATGAGTTAGGCTCTATGCAAAGCCTTAAGAGAGTGTTGCTTTGGCAGAACAATCTAAGTGGTACAATTCCAGAGAGTCTTGGAAACTTGACTAATCTGAAGGTGATAGATTTCTCTTTGAATTCTCTGGCTGGTGAATTACCTTTTAGTCTCAGTAATCTACTCTCATTAGAGGAGCTTCTTTTGTCTGATAACAACATTACTGGAGAAATTCCTTCCTATATTGGAAACTTTTCGAGGCTGAAGCAACTCGAATTGGATAACAACAAGTTCTCTGGAGAGATTCCAACTGTCTTGGGGAATCTCAAGGAGCTTACACTCTTCTTTGCCTGGCAGAATCAGCTCCATGGAAGCATACCAGCTGAACTCTCTGACTGCAAGAAGCTTGAAGCAATTGATCTTTCGCATAACTTCCTCACCGGTTCGATTCCTCGAACACTGTTTCATCTAGAGAATTTAACTCAGTTGTTGTTGATATCAAACATGCTTTCAGGACAAATTCCACCAGATATTGGCAGCTGCACTAGGCTGAGCAGGTTGCGCTTGGGATCGAACAATTTCACCGGTCATATTCCACCGGAAATAGGCCTCTTAAATAGGCTGAGCTTTCTCGAGTTATCGGATAATATGCTCAGTGGAGATATTCCCTCTGAGATTGGTAACTGTGCTAATCTAGAGATGCTTGATCTGCACGGCAATGCCCTGCAAGGAACAGTTCCTTCCTCATTAGAATTCCTAGTTTCTTTGAATGTCTTGGATCTTTCTGCAAATCAAATAAGTGGAAGCATTCCTGGAAACTTGGGAAAACTTTCATCTCTAAACAAGTTGATTCTAAGTGGAAACCATATCAGTGGTTTGATTCCTCTGTCACTAGGCCTCTGCATGAATCTGCAGTTGCTGGATATAAGTAACAACATGATCACTGGTTCGATTCCCGATGAGATTGGCCACTTGCAAGGCCTAGATATCCTCTTGAACTTGAGTTGGAATTCTCTAACAGGCACCATTCCAGAGACCTTTTCGAATCTTTCGAAACTTTCCATATTAGACCTCTCTCACAACAAGCTCTCAGGCACCCTCAGTGTGCTAAGCAGTCTTGAAAATCTTGTCTCTCTAAATGTCTCCTACAACAGATTTTCTGGTTCTCTTCCTGATACCAAGTTCTTCCGCGATCTCCCTCCGGCTGCATTCGCTGGCAACCCTGAGCTTTGCCTTAACAAGTGTCGTCCGGAGGGAGATCGCCAAGAAGCAAAGTCAGTAAGAAACATCCTTATCTACACTTTCCTTGGTGTTATTTTAACATCTATTGTTGTAACCTTGGGAGTAATCTTAGCACTCAGAATTCAAGGGGCTACTTTTGGGACAAAATTTGAGGAAGGTGGTGAGCTTGAATGGGCTTTCACTCCATTCCAAAAGCTCAACTTCTCAATCAATGACATTGTCACAAAGCTAACAGATTCAAACATTGTGGGAAAAGGTTGCTCAGGGATCGTTTATCGAGTAGAGACTCCAATGAAACAGTTAATTGCAGTTAAGAAGTTGTGGCCAATAAAGAGCGACGAGCCGCCACCAGAGAGAGACCAGTTTTCTGCCGAAGTTCAGGCCCTTGGATCAATAAGGCACAAGAACATTGTAAGACTCTTAGGATGCTGTGACAACGGACGAACTCGGCTGCTCTTGTTTGATTACATATGCAATGGGAGCTTGTTTGGATTGCTCCATGAGAAGAGATTGTTCTTGGATTGGGATGCAAGGTACAAGATCATGCTTGGAGCAGCTCATGGTTTGGAATATCTTCATCATGATTGTATCCCTCCAATTGTTCATAGGGATATCAAGGCCAATAACATCTTAGTTGGTCCACAATTTGAAGCTTTTCTTGCAGATTTTGGCCTTGCCAAACTTGTCAATTCATCAGATTGTTCTGCAGCCTCTAACATTGTTGCAGGCTCTTATGGATACATAGCTCCTGGTGAGTATACAACTTCTCTTACCTTGTAAATCCATTCTTTTGAATTAGTATTCATTGTGCCTTATTAGTAGTATTCATTGTGAAACTGCAGAATATGGATACAGTTTGAGGATCACAGAGAAAAGTGATGTGTATAGTTTCGGAGTGGTGCTACTCGAGGTGTTAACAGGGATGGAGCCAACAGATAACAGGATTCCAGAGGGTGCACACATTGTCACCTGGGTTAGCTATGAAATCAGAGTGAAGAAAAGAGACTTCACATCAATCCTTGACCAGAATCTGATACTGCAATGTGGAACAAGGATCCCTGAGATGCTTCAAGTTCTTGGAGTGGCTCTCCTATGTGTGAATCCTTGCCCAGAAGAAAGGCCTGCCATGAAAGATGTAACAGCAATGCTTAAGGAGATCAGACATGAAAATGATGAATTCGAGAAGCCGAATTTCCTCCATAAAGGCATGGTTACAAATCCTAAAGCAGCTGTTCATTGTTCAAGTTTCTCTAGATCATGTCAGCCACTAATAGATTCACCATCTTCTTCTTCATAGTGTTATTATTTATTAGACTTGTTCAATCATATTCTTTTTTCTTTCTTGTCACAAATTATTTAATGCATATTAGTATTAGTCAACCAAAGAGAACTCTTAGATAATTTAGATCTTTTGATAAATATTATAGTCCAGAACTTTTTTATCTAATTTTTTTTTAAGACGTCAATAACATGCCAAATTTAGAAAAAAATATAACTGTTAAATATTAAAAATTACGAGGGATTAATGTACCCAAAATTTAGTCTGAAGAATAAAAATTATCTTATATTTATAAAGACTATCAGACTTTTATTTTTAAACAATGTGAAGCGATATAATCTTTTAAAACCGCATCTAACTTAAAAGGGCTGAATCTACTTCAAGCGTTATGGATGAAAATGTTAAGTTCATTGGATCTTAAGGAATATGTTAGTTAAATAAAACCAAGAGATAAAACATAAGGTTTTGTACTAAAATACCAAAGAGCAAGTTGATTGCACTAGGATCCAGGAAGAAGAGGCTTTAGGACGTAGTCCCATCTGACCAATATAAGAGTCTACTTTTGCCGACAAATGTATCATGACAGAGGCTACCATTTCTTTTGGCTTATTATTTTTTGTGTGAGGGAGAGCTGAGTGCATCTCACAATGATGGGAGAAGAGATGAGTTTTTTATTGCTATGGTGTGAACAAATGGGTCCATCCGATTTGTTTCTTTTTTAAAATCAACAATCACAAATCGGATGGTATCCGATTTGTGTTTTTAAAAATAAAAAAAAAATTTACTGTTGAAATCGGACCGTCCGATTTCTATTTAAAAAAATAAAAAAAAAAATAAAAAATACAAAACGGACCATGCGATTTGTAATTTTTTTTATCAAACAAATCGGACCCTCCGATTTGTACTTTACTTTTTTTTTCAAACAAATCGGACCGTCCGATTTGAATAAAACACCATATAAAAAAAAACACATAATCTTCCCATAACAATGTATTACACATATATTTATACAATATAAAAAAAAATTAGCCATTTCTTTTCCTTATATTCAATTAATTCCGTAAACAATGACTTGTTAAATAGAAAACAGCTTTTGCTAACAAGTACTTTGATAAATTTACAGATGAGTTAAATTTTTATGAACTTAATATCAGAAAACTTTAAAATTTTATCTTTTGTATAAGATCTTCCTATTTTCACATCCTTAAAATGTACACCGAAAACATTTATTGATAAAAAATTGGACTTTGACAAAACAAAACGGACATAGCTTTCAAATGTACTGTGAGAAATGGGCCAAGAACCAAAAAGCAAGAGTTGACACTGTCTTCTTTCCTGGCATATTTATATATATATATACACATAAGCAATAATATACCCAAAAAAAACAAAATCAATTTGAGTTAGTCGAATGATTAGTTTATTCATTCACTTAAATAAGTATCGTGAGTTTGAATTATAATTTGTGTAATGCAACTTATTAGCCAGCAACAAACCTTTAGATGTAGTTCAAATTTGCGACGGATTAATCTTTTAACTTGTTAGGCTGAAAATACGGTAGATAACAAAAAAATTATATATACCAAAAAAGAAATATATACATAAGCAACATTAGAATTAAAAATTATATAAACAAATAAAGAAAGAAAAATAGTAAAAAGAAAGAGAAAACCAAGCATATGGACCACCCAATCCTTCACAAATGTCCCTCAGCAATTATTTGTGTGAAGATAGAGATAGCTCTGTGCTGCATGTTACTCAAAAGAAACTTCGCTTTAATTCATGTGATTGGAGACCATACTAGCCCCACACATACATAGTTTCATTTCATATTATCTATCTTATCTCCCTTGGTAAGGAACTCAAGCAATCATCTCCGTTAAGTAACTCACTATTTTTCCTAAGTAAGAAAAAAAAAACTGGAAAAGTAAGTTTTGTAGAAATTAAAACACTGAGAAAAGTTAATATCTTTAGTTCAGTTCATTAATAACACCAATAACACATTAACACATGCCATATAGCTGTTGGAAACAAACGAATTAATGTTCCTAAAGCAACATCCTAGTTACTAGAAAGCAATTCATTATATTTTATGATTAAATTATAAGAGACAATTCAGTTTGTAATATGCAGAATAGAAAATTCAGTACGTTATATATATATATAACTAAACTAGAGAACTAAGGTAATGACACGTATATAAAAATAAATCATAAACCTGTGATTCCTAACTTGATGAGTATTAAAGGGTATTCATTAATGAAGCACAACAATCCTTGTTTGGTATCATGGGAGACAGATGGAAGAAGTAACCAGTGACTTCTCAAAAATTAAAGTATGAATGCAAACTAACACATGTTTAAACTAAACTAACACCAAATGTCAGAAGAACTAAGGAAGAGTCAACTGAAAAAATGATAAAGACTAAGCTTTAGAGGCAATAAGAAGTCAATGGAATAAATTTTTGTAAACCAAGTTAGTGAATGTATTTAAGCCACCAAATCCTGCAGTGGGACATGCAATGATGACGCTTCTGCGTTTATAGTTGCAATCTGCATGTGCTACTTTTTTTCAAGTGGTCACAAATGTACTGATGAATAAACGTGGATATATATTATGGTGAAGTCACAAAGAAATGAAAGAATATTAAAGCAAGCAGTATTCATATATAGGAGACAAAGACTTCATAGAGAATCATCATTTAATTAAGTATAGAAAGGTTATGATGATTACCACCAATTTGATGAGACCAATAAACTTTTTGGTGTGAAAACTTTTGGACTAAAAGGAATGTGTTATGAATATAAGTAAATAATTAGAGTGTTTTGGAATATAAAAGTATCATTTTAAATTAGGATTGGAAAGTTCTAGAGTATTGCTATTGTAATATGAATATGTTTTATGGATGAGAAAAATTACAAGAAAGATTATCATAGTTAATAGTACTTTTTCTTACTTTCCTTAGCAATACTTTTTAGTTTTCTTTCTTTTATAATTATGCTTAATTTCTGCACATAACAGAATGATTGCAAAAACTAGTGGCATGAAGTATTTTCTGTAAAAGTATAGTAGTATACACTTGTCTCTTAAATTAGAGAAACTGGAACAAAGATTTCCATATGGTGATGATAATTTCAGTGCAATATTCATTTGAAAGAATTTATACTACAACAACAACAACAACAACAACAAAGCCTTGTCCCACTAAGTGGAGTCGGCTACATGAATCAAACGACGCTATTGTGCTCTGTCATGTATCATGTCTACAGAGAGGCCGTTTACATGTAGGTCTCGTTTGACCACCTCATGGATGGTCTTCTTAGGTCTTCCTCTGCTTTTCGCCCTTTGTCCATCTTCCATCTCATCCACCCTCCTGACTGGATGTTAACCTGCTTGGATCCTATGATTTACATCCTGTTCAATCTCTCCATTATCCTATATGATGCACCCAAGATACTTAAAACTTTTAACTTTTCGTAGGGTGTTTTCTCCAATCTTCACCTCTATATTGGGGTTTTCCCTTCTCAGACTGAACTTACATTCCATATATTCCGTCTTGCTACGGCTTATGCACAGACCATACACTTCTAGAGCTTCTCTCCATAACTCCAACTTCTTATTTAGGTCTTCCCCATAAGGACGATATCATAAGCAAAAAGCATGCACCATGGCACAGGCTCTTGGATGTGCTCTGTGAGTACTTCCAAGACTAATGTGAAAAGGTATGGACTTAAGGATGATCCCTGGTCTAATCCTATACCAATAGGGAATTCTTCTGTCACACCACCTTGAGTCTTCACACTAGTTGTGGCCCCATCATACATGTCTTTAATTGCCCGAATATATGCGATCCTTACTTTCCTCTTTTCTAAAACCTTCCATAAGACCTCCCTTGGTACCCTATCATACGCTTTTTCCAAATCAATAAACACCATATGTAGATCCCTTTTATTACTACGATACCTCTCTATCATCCTTCTTAATAGATATATCGCTTCAGTGATAGATCTTCCTGGCATAAATCGAAATTGGTTCTCTGTTACTTGTGTCTCTTTTCTCAACCTCCGTTCTATCACCACTTCCCATAACTTCATAGTATGACTCATAAGCTTAATCCCTCTATGGTAGAGACCCTCATATGCTCTTGTTCTTGCTTCACTTACAGCCACTTTTGTCTCTTTCTTAGCCGCCTTATATTTTTCCCAATTATCTGCATTGCGGCATAAAGACCACTCTTTAAAGCATTCTCTTTTTATCTTTATCTTTTCTTGTATACTCGCATTCCACCACCAGGACTCCTTATCTCTTGGTCCTATTCCTTTAGATTCACCAAAACTTTCTTTTGCTGTTCTTCTAATAACTTCTGCCATCTCCCTCCACATCTCTTACGCGCTTCCATTCCCATCCCACTTTGCCTCTTCTCCTACCCGTCTTAGGAAGCTTCTTTGTTCCTCACCTTTCATCCGCCACCACCTCGTCCTTGGGTTCTTCGTATGATGTATTTTCCTCAACTTTTGCTCAACGCGAAAATCCATGACGAACACCCTATGTTGTGTTGTCAAACTCTCTCCCGGGATAATTTTACAGTTAATGCAAAATTTCCAGTCGACTCTCCTCAACAAGAAGAAGTCGATTTGAGAGCTTGTCATGCCACTCTTATAGGTTATAAGATGTTCGTCTCTCTTTTTAAAACATGTATTTGCGATGAGAAGATCAAAGGTTGAGGAAAAGTCCAAAATAGTTTTACCCTCGGCATTGATCACCCCGAAACCATGGCCTCCGTGAATACTCCCATATCCAATCACTTTTCTCCCAACATGGCCATTTAAATCTCCTCCTAAGAAAATCTTATCTCCCAAAGGTATGCCTTGAACCAAACTCTCTAGATCCTCCCAAAACCTTATCTTGTGTTGTTCGTCCGAACCCACTTGCGGTGCATAGGCGCTAATCACATGGAAAGCACCTTCCTCCACCACAAGTTTGATAGAGATGATCCGATCTCCCACCCTCTTGACATCCACTACGTCCTTCTTCCACTGCTTATCTACAATTATTCCAACCCCATTCTTATTCTTCACCTTTCCTGTATACCAAAGTTTGAAACCAGAAGTATCCAACTCCCTAGCCTTTGCACCAACCCATTTCGTTTCTTGTAGGCACATAATGTTAATCTTCCTCCTTGTCATGGTGTCCACCACCTCCATGGATTTTCTTGTTAGAGTGCCTATGTTCCATGTCCCAAATCTCAACTTTCTGTCACTTCGACCTTTACCTTTTACTTTGTGAACTAGCTTATTTACCCTCGTCCGTTCACGAAAACGCGAGAACCCTTGCTCATTTAACACTACATCCGGGCACCGATGCACGGCTCTTGCTTTGACACCGTACTCGAGCCATACGGCGCGTTGCTTCCGGGCAACGACCTAGCTTTAGCGCAATAATGTATTTGATTCATGTCATGGGGGTTCGGCTATAATTTTATGTTGGTTGCCGAAGACCTAACACAACCCTCCTCCTTTATCCGAACTTAGGACCGGCTATGTACCACAAGTGTAACATAGGCAGAGTTATTTGAAAGAATTTATACTGTTAGATTTTATTTATTTTTTAATTTCTAAACTAAAAAGACACAGGTATGAATTTAGTTTAGTACATTGTGATATGTGAAATCAAATGGAATTCATGAAAATAGAAAAGAGAGTCTGGCAACAAAATTTGTCACATTAAACCTTACTCATTTAAAAAGATCTCAAATTTACACTTACATCCAAAATATGAAAAGAAACCATAAGGAGTTTGAGTTACATGACTCAGCATTTAAATTAAATTACCATCGAAACGCAGACTATTTGCATGGAAAGAACTAGATTTTATTTCTTCACACTTTGCAACTCCAGAAGCATAGTTTATTTGTATTTAAATTTTAAATACATTGAATTTTTAATACATCAACTAATTCAAATTGATAGTTATTTTAGATAAAGGGGAAGAAAATCGCTATAATTTTATTTTAAAGGAGATACAAATAATATAAAATCTTATCCATGAGATAGAAATTTCTATATTATATATTACCACATAATAAGCAAAGAACATAGATACCCGAACTTAATGTGACTGAATGCTTTCTCATTTTGTACATACATAGTCGTATACAACATGACTTATCCAGCAAATAGAAGAACCACAAGTTACCCCATCGTCTTGTACCTCACACTTACCTGATAGACTGAATGGAAAAGGAAAGAACAAACTGGTATAAGAGTACATAATGGTTAGTGACATTGAATGGAAACATACCAAAAAGAAATGCAAAATGAAAGCTTGAACTCACTGGCTAGTATCTTATCCAAGATAAATACAATTTACAGATCAAGATTTCCTCTATGGGTGCCACTTTATGCTGCATCCAACACTTTATACAAATAGAAACTCACAACCGTAAGTATGTGATTATTGATTACAACAGAGACCAAAACTCAAAAGATTCTGAAGCTTTTGGAAGGAGAGTAATGTACAATACCTAGGCTTTTGCTCTGAAGGTACTGGCTGGCCACTCAAAACGCGATCTATTGCTAAGCTCAAGTCTCTTTATACAGAAAAAAAAATAAAAATAAAAGGTGGTTAATACAATAGGGAGATTAGGGAAGTTCAAACAATTGCTCGATGATAAATAATGTGAAGCTAACCTTCCTGTCACTGGTACATTATTACTTGGTCGCGAATCATCAAACTGACCATGATAAACCAGCTCAAACGGCCTCCGACCATCCTATCATTGTTT
The DNA here is from genome assembly GCF_000816755.2 of Arachis ipaensis. Classification (NCBI taxonomy): domain Eukaryota; kingdom Viridiplantae; phylum Streptophyta; class Magnoliopsida; order Fabales; family Fabaceae; genus Arachis; species Arachis ipaensis. The sequence goes on from NC_029791.2 coordinate 115,627,666, forward strand.
GATTAACAATTTCAGGGCTTCTTAGCAGCCAAATCAAAGTAACGCTGAACAATGTGCAATACAATGAACAATGCTGGCTGTATTTACCTTTTTGTAGAGAAGAAATTCAGGTGTACAAACTGCTCCAAAATCTCGTGCAACATCCTGTGACTGCAACCGAAAAAATTCAATCAAATATACATTTTTACCAAATTACAGAAAAGATAGCATCGGTTTTTCAATAAGTTCCAATTAACTGATTAGAAAAAGAATGATCTGCAGTCATGATTCAGGCCTGATTTGAGTTATTCTGTTATTGCTAGTAGAAAAGAGCTTCCAATTTTATGATTAAAAAGTGCTAATATGATTTGGAAACACAACCTTTAGAACATGTCTTCAAATGAACATATGGATAATTAATAAATAATGACATTCAATATCTATTTATGGCAAACAAATTGGTTGGTCATGTACATGTAGGTACTTAATAAAAGGCCACTTAAGTGCTGAAACATACCTCATCATACAAGTATGGAAAAGGATAGCTAAACAACTTAGCTTCTTCTGCCATGAATTTCGGTCCATCCTGTAAGGCACAACTCCAAGTTTGACAAATCATTCAATACTTTGCTCATATCTCAATTAAAGGATATGTAGTTAATAATAATAACCTGGGGGTGAGTGGCTACGGAATTCGAAGAAATGGCAACCACGGCAAGTCCTCTCTGTAGAAAGAAAACATAAAATTCTTAAAAAGTTTTTTTGCTCATTCAATTCCAGCCTGCTACTGAAGAAAGTAAGAAATTTCTTCCCGGGTAATCGATTTACTTACCTCCATATAGAAATTCGTAAGCTTTACAATATCCTTTTTCAAATGCTTAACAAATGGACAGTGATTGCATATAAACATAACCTGCATAACACATAAAGAGGAAAGTAAGGGAAAAAAAGAAAAAGAAAAAAGAAGGGTCACTACATATTAGAGTCTGAACAGATAGAAATTTCACATGTTCACTGAATAAGCATCTGGAGAAAGAGATTAAAGGAACAACTGCTAGAACAGTTCACAAAACTTAGCCACTATGTTTTAGCACATTGCATAATAGAACTTAAATAGCATATATTAATCTACACACTAAGAACCATAGTATTAAGCAAAAAGGAAGCTACTGACTTGTTGGTGTATAGCTCAGCTCCATACAATTGGCGCGTGAAGTTAGTTAGAAACCTAAAGTTAGAATCAGTTACTAATGCAATTAGTTAGCTAAGTCCCAATGTAAAATGTTAGTTAGTAATTAGCTGTGTGCTTATAGAAAGTAGTATATAAGGACAGAGTACATCACTCTATTATTGAAACTCATTTTGAATGCTCTCAAAAACTCTGCTCATGTAACTTCTCTCTCACCCTCACATCTGAGTTCTCTGTTAACCAAGAACAGATTTCCACATGACTAGAATATCTGTTTCAATGAATTCTTACATGGAAAAACAAAAACTTGCTTGGAAAATGAAGCAGAACAAAAAAAAAGCAGAAAGATAATAAAGAATAAAAAAAGTGGAGGATGGTACCAGTAGAGCTGGATATGCTTCAAAATCCTCCAATGACCAAACTTTACCAGTAAGAGGCTCTGGAAGCTGATTCAATCCAAACAATTTAAAATTAAATTAAGGAAAATATTCCATTTTCAAAGTAATAAAAGAAAGAGGGAAAACAAAAACCCTAAACCTGAAATTGAGGTGCTCTGGAGCCCAAGGTTGCAGCTTTGGCCTCGGTTCTAGCAGCACGAATCATTAGTCTCGTTGGTGATGCAGGTGTGGCTATGGTGTTTGGGTGTGACCGCAATGCACGAAAACCAAGAGAACGTGGTTGTGAGAGTGAGAATGATAACGTAGGGAGAGCAGTGCTTAATTGAAGTGAAGGTAACACTCTCAGCTTCAGTGCCATTACTCACATCTACCCCCTTCAATTCTCCGCCTTCATCTTCTTCGTAACACAATGTTTTTTTCCTGGTCTTCGTTTTTTCCCGTAATTTTATTTCTTAAAAAAAATTTAATACATATTTCTCCTCCTATTAATGCCATGTAAACAATATCGCTTACTTGACAAAATTTTAGAATCAACCACTCATTTTTTGCCAAATCAACTATTATTTTCAAATCAACAATAAAATAAAATATACAAAAAAATATACAAGTAATAGAAATATATGTACATTAGGCTGTAAAATTACCAATGACAATAATTAGAAATTAATAGTATCTGACTAAATTTGTAACTTACAAGAATTTATATCTCTATGGCTATATTATTTATTATATTTTATCGTTATAAACAATACAATAAATTTATAACCTAATAATTAATTTATTAAATTTTATAATAATCTATTAATCATAATAAATTTTACGTTATAAATATTCAAATTCTATACTATTTGAACTACTTATATAAGTCTGTTATCACTATTTTTTCAAATAACATCAAATTTAGCACAAGAAATTTAATATCACCAAACAAACAAACAATTGATTTATCAAAATTCGTGTGATTCGTCTATGAAAAATATTAACACGCACAAATGAAAAAGAGTTTCTTTGCTTAGAAATGATTATATTAGATGAAAAGGTACAAAATAAATATATTTATTATATTTTTAAATTAAACATTTTTCAACACTATTTTGAATTTGTATCACTTGAGACATTGTCTAACAGAGTGGGTAAAAAAAAATATTAACAGGTAATTTCACTTTATACTATTTCAATTATTCTTATTAAAAATAACTTATTTAAAAAAAATTATACACATTTTTGTTCTTTTTATTGTAGATGTCATTGGAAAACTGCATGCACATCAAGAGATTAAGGAGAAAAAAAAATCATATAAATTCAAGACACATCTTCGGAAGAAGAACATACATACAAAGATGGAACAAACAACACAATAGAAAGTGCATACAACTCAATAATTCATAAAAAACATGCTTTCACAAGAATCTACGACAGAAATAAGAAAGCAACAACTCTAACAATAACCAATAAAGAAAAAGGAGGCCGAACACCATATAAGAAGACTAAGTCCGTCAGTCAAAACAAATGTAAAAATCAAACCACCATATAAAAATATCACTTTGTACAACTCTAACATCCAAATCTTTGTACTATAAATTATTTTAAACAAAACACCTTTTAAATTTAACTTTAGTTTACACATATTTAATTTAATTCTACAAATTATAGCCATTTTTAATATTTATTATCTACTATCGTTAATTTAACGCGCGATGCGCGGGTCTCATCCTAGTTAGACACAATTTCGGTTAATCAAAGATTTTTTACCGCAGCTGAGGCTTAGCTCAAATGGTAAATCATGTGCCTCTTAATATGTTGCATCCGGATTCGAACCTTGGTGTTACATAGGATAAGTTGGCCATCCGTTTCAAGAATACCATACTCAAGTGGGACGGTAAAGAGAATAAAGATAAGTTTTACCCACTCAAATGAAGGAGTAGACGGCAACCTAGGTAGAGAAGTTTCCAACGATCTTGATAAAGCATATTCAACTCCCGTCCAACCTTGCCGAAGGACTTCCACCTTTTGAGAAGATTCTTCACCTTCAAGTTCTTCCTCACCGAATTCATCAAACTCTTCTCCATCACTCAAATCATAAATATGAGGTTGAGAGAAATCTACCTCAACGTTGTTTGCAATTTCATCGGGAGAAGGCTCTTCAAACTCAAGGATTTCACTTGTGGGTGCAAATTCATGACTAGGATTGCTTGATTCATGATTATCATCACCAAGGGAACTCGCCTCTTGATATATTCCGTCTAAGTCTTTATAGGGAACATGCCTTGGAGGTTGTGCACTGACCTCCTCAACATCAATTTCGAGCTTCTTGGAGGAATACTCTATAACTCTAGATTCCCATGGAGATTCAGCATCTCCTAAGTCTTCAACCACTTCTTCCTCTTCAACAATTACGGCTTCCTCCAATTGCTCCAATACAAAGTCACATTCCTCACTTTCCACCGGAGCTCCTAATCTCTCCTTCATGCTACCTTCTTCATTAGATTCTCCACATGTAGCCATGGGAGTTCGTTGAGTGTTGAAGTGCAGTGAGGTTAAATTGTCTACTACCTCGGTCAAGGTAGCTCTGAACTCTAGTGTCGTCCTTTGCATCTCTCTTTGCTCTTGAAGAAGAACACCAAGAGTGTCATCCATTGGAAATTGGGGTGGATATGAGGGTTTATTGCTTGGGAGGAAAGATTCATGATATGAGGGTGGTTCATCATGATAAGGATGTGGCGGTTCAACAGTCTCCGTCTTTTTCACTTGTTGCACAACACACTTCAATCCCTTGTTCTCAAGTTGAGATTCGTTAGTTATGAGAGCTTCGTATGCTTTTCAGCTTTCCTCTCGCTCCATTTGATGGATGGTTGCTTAAAGTCGATCCATGGCTTCCTTGAAATGATCATATGGCTCTTGTTCCGCTTGGGTATCATAAGTAGGATCATAGTTTACATATCTTGTATCCCTTGTTCCTCTTATGTTGACATCTTCGGCGAGCTCATCATCGATGGCGGTGTGGGTGATGGTGTTGTCTGGTATGAAGCTACAAGTGTTGTTGTTGCATCCTGGGCAGGGAAGGGCGTTGCAGGTCCCACAAGAGGTGAAGCCGGCGAGGGAGCAACCGGCGGAGCCGCAACAGGCGGACAGTAGGTGGAGGAGACGTAATTTTTATTGCAATAGTCACTAGGACGACCAATATTTTTGGTCTGAATGATTTTTGAGCTGAAAAAACGGTGACGACAGCAGAGAAAAAAAAGAAAAATAAAGCTATCAAGGACTATTTTTTTTCTCTTTATTAGGGACTGTTTTGTCCTCTGTAAGTTACACTGAAAAATAGACTAAGAACTGTTATATCTGATGGAGAAAAATATTAAAAATTAATCTATATATTAATTTTGTTTAGAACTATAACATTCGCTTTTAAATTTTTGGAGATTGATCTGAGTAATTATTCTAATAATAATCTAAAAAATTATAGGGTAACTCTTAGACAAAATGCATTCGTATTTCGTTGAGTATAAAGAATTCTGGTTAAAAATAAAATATAGAAAACATCACGAAGACATTTCGGTCAATTCTGGAACCATTTTCAAGGGAATCATATACAGTTCATATTGAACTGTTTTAAAAGAAAAAATTATGAAGTGCTCAGGACGATATGCATATATTAAGTTGCTTAGGATTTGAAGCAGTTCCAAGAGGTGGGATGTAGTATTCACCAGGAAAAATAAAATTTGTTAAGAAATTGAAATTTATGTCATCTTCTAGTGAACATCATCAAATGTTAAAGCAATAAACTTGAGAAATCTTCACATGCAGAGAATCTAGTATGTTCACACTTCGTCGGTACAGTTTAATAAAGTATATTTTCTACTCATTAATTTTTTTTTTGTATTTTATTTTTCGGTGACTTAAGTATGGTGATATAGATATATGATACGAATTTGTATTAAGAAATAAATAAAATTAGATAGAAATTAAGAGAGAATAGAATATAAATCTTTAGAATTAGGATTAAAAGAGAAACTAGAGTTTCTAATTATATTATGTGTGTCTATACTATTACATCATATTCCAATTTATAACATAACATTTTTTTAATTAGACTAGGCCCAATACTAATCCTAACAATATCAGATCTATTACATATCCAAATAATATTGTCATTCAAGTCTAACCAAGTAGATCCAACACCAATAAAAATTACTCTCATTAAAATGAGCGTGATTACACATGCACACATCATTCTTTTAACCAAGTTATTTACGTTCACACACGAGGCTCTACGTTATCGCCATCGTCGTCGACTTCTTCTTCGCGTTCATCATCATCATCATCATCATCATCATCATCATCATCATCATCATCATCGTCATTCTTTTGTTGCTGCTATTATTGTTGTTATTGCAGTAGAAGGTCAGCAAAAAAAGTTTTAAATTGTGTAGGACAACGAGTCCAAATACACCTTAATTCACTCAGAAATGAACCAAAGTTATAGAATGAATTGCGACACAATTAACCAAAAAATGAGCTAAAATTACATAATGATTGCAACACATAAACTCAGTTCAAAAACAAGCACTCAAACAAAATTGAATCATGAACAAAAACACATCCAAAATTAATTTTGGATCAGACATCGTCATTAATATGTTTTTTCTTATTTTTTGTTTGATATTTTTTTCTCTTTTTCTTGGTTTTATTCCTCTTAAGAGAATGAAACAAGAACTATAAGAAAATAAAAAGAGAAGGAGAAGATGAAGAAGAAAAAAATAAAAAAGAAGAAGAAGCAGTAGAAGATGAGGAGAAAGAGGAGAAAGAGTTTTGAATTGTGCAGGACAACGAGTCCAAATGCACATTAATTCACTCAGAAATGAACCGAAATTACATAATGGATTGCGATACAATTAACTCAGAAATGGACCGAAATTACATAATGATTGCAACACATAAACTCAGTTAGAAAATAAGCATACAAACAAGACTGAATCATGAACAAAAACACATCTAAAATCAATTTTGGATTAGACAACATCATCAACATGGCAAAAATTCAACAAGAACAATAACAATAATGACGATAACGATAACGATAACGACAATATGTATAAGAAGAAGATGATGATAACGATAACGATAACGATGATGATTATGATGATGGATGAGGAGAAAAAAAAAGAAAAAAAAATTCAAATGAGAAAAGAAGAAGGATGAAGTGGTGGTGTTATTGGTGATAACGATAATCAATAAACGACGATAGACGCGCATAAATTTAAAATACTTAGTTAAATTTAATTAGGGTTATGATTTAGATGCAGAGCTTTATTGATTTTAGAATATTGCAATACTTTAAGTATAATTTTAGAAATAATAAAGACTAAAAGTTGTCCCTATTTTTTCATATTAAAATTCATTGTAATTGAATGTTAGTTCACTCTTAATTTATAATAGTTCAACATTAAACATATCTCATCTTATTTTTTAAATCAAAGTTATTTTTAAAATTTATAAGTGCCGTTTAACATTGTTTCATTGTGAATAAAATATTTTCTTCTATTTAAAAAAAATATATATTCTACTTTATTT
>NC_029791.2:115635198-115643917 GCF_000816755.2 Arachis ipaensis
CAAAAATCTATTATTTATCAATAAATTACTGAATACATAAAATAAGATTTAAACTTTCAATAACACTTGAACAACCCAAGTTTTAGATTTGCAATATTCTTACCTCATAACTAAAATAAACTGAACCTGATAATAAGAATTTATATATCCATTATTTATTATTTGGAACTTTGTTATGTCATCCATGACATCCGGCAATAAAACAATTAAACAAGATGAGATCATTCTTTCAGGATGAGCCAAGTATTTTTAATATTCTGATCTCTTTTTAAATCATGAAACAATACATGCCAATCTAATTCTAATAACTTATATGTAGATTAATACAATAAACATAATAATATCTGGTGAGTTTGTTATAAAGTTAAAGAAGAATAAAAATGTGGATAACAATCTTATAAAATAATGTTCTCTTCAAAACAGAAAGCAATAGCTTTGTTCACATTTAAATTAATTAATTGTTTTATTATATCAATGAAGCATATACATGATAATGAATTATAGTTTGATATAAGGACGGGAAAAATAATCTTTATTATTTTCTCATTTTGAAAACAATATTTCTTTTAATCATGCATGTACTAATCAGGAAAAATTAAAGGGAGAAAAGCTATTTAATAAAAGTTTCATACTTTTAAAAATAAAACTAGCTCCTCGATCAAGTGTCTTCTATCTGCTCTTTTTATTTTATTTTATTTTTTTAAAGCATCCATAATTATGTACTTTTTAAAGTTATTGTATGTGATGCACATTGTTCGCTTAAAAACATTTTGAGAATAGTAAAATGACATTTATTCTTTATTGTAAACCATAACCACATGTCAAAAGAAAAATCATAGTAATAATGAAAGAAACCATTAACCAATTACATGAGGTAGTTATTGCCCAACTATTTTGCTTTTTTTTTTTTCTTAATTATTTAAAATTTTATATTTATCTATTACATATAATTTTGATGTAGGACATAAATAAAAAATTTATATTTATTGATAGATAAACAATATATAAAATTGTTCTTTTCAAATATTTTTTAAAATATATAAGTTATAATTTATTGATATAAAATTATAGATTATGTATTTATGTTTATATTATTTGAGCCAGCTCGTGAGCTTGAGCCAGCTCGTGAGTTTTTGGTGAGCCGAGCTTGAGCTTAAGAAATAGGCTCGATTGTTAATGAGTCGAGCCGTGAGCCAAGCTCAATTTTGGTGAGCCGAGCTTGAGCTTGGTCTAGCTCGACTCAGCTCGGCTCACTTCCAGCCCTATACACAATATACACTCTTTTAGAATTTCAGTTATAAACTTCATTTTTCATTAAATTTTACCTTTTACCAAAAAAATTTCCTTTATATATAATCTCAAAACTAGGGCTGTCAAACGGGCTAGTCCGGTCCATTTAGGCCCGGTCCATTAAATTCGTGGGTTAAATGGGTTGGACCGTTTAAACCCGCTTTATTCACGGGCCATAATTTTTCAGCTCGGACCGTTTATGGTCAACTCGTGAGTTAAACGGGCCAACCCGTTTATTCTTTTATTTTATTTTTTAAAAAATATTTTGACAAAAAATATTACTTTTAGATCAAAAATCTTTAAAAAATAATATTTTTTTTGTTGATGGTCGGATTTTCGGGTCGGATCGAAAAAAATATTAACTAAAAGTGCTACTTTTTTTAAAAAAATGTAAAAAAAAAAAATTAAACGAGGCACCCATTTAGCCTACGAGCTAGCCTGTTTAACCCGTTATTTTTTGCGGATTAATCGGGCTCAGCCCATTTAGCCCGAAATTTAAACGAACTTAACTTTGGAGACAAAGCCCGCCCATTTAAATAGGTAAACAGACTGGTCCGATGGATTTAGCCCATTTTAACGCCCTACTCAAAACATATGAATTTTTTATTTTAAGTAATTACTTTGGCTAAAATGTGAATGTTTTAACCTTTTAGTACAAGTAAAATTGTTTCTAATTTCTAATATAAGATACTTGTGATTTACATTGACTAGAAGATAGTCAAGATACCCTAGCTAGACTAGAGACTCCATAAAAATATGATAACACGCACAACTTCCTTCCACTAATTTACTTTCAACTTTAATAAATAAATAAAATAATATACTCTAATAGATTTTCTCTTTTTGATACTAAAACATATTTAATAATAATATTTTAAAATTTTAAGATAATATAATATATGTTCAGTCAATTGCATCAATCAATATTAGCACCTCATAAGTGAAATTCAAAGCTGGTGATGATGTCAAAATACACAAGCCAATAACTTATATTTCTTTGTATTTTAAAACTAGCTATAGGTCATCAATTTTCAATTAACATCTAATAATGCTAACTTGTGAAGGTAATTAACCTGAGGGGCTGAGGTACACTTGTATTTAAATAGAACACTGATGTAAGTATGAAATTTATATTAGAAATGGAGATGCCTATCCTCAAATGAACAAGTAGCTCACCCAGATGATTTGAAATCTACCAAAAATTAATCAATATGAAGGCATTATTTCGCATATAATTTCTATGGTCTATTAAGCTCTCTTTGTTGCCGAACACTTTAGAATTAAACTCTAAAGAGTTCTTCTGCACTTCTGAAAGCTTGCCATGCATCTCTCTGTAGCCAGCCTGCCATGACTGGTTCACAATATTTCTGTATCCCGGATGAGTTGCCCAAGCTGCAATAAACCGAAAAGGTCTATTCTTTTTTGGTTGGGGACGACCTGTACAGCGTACTAGGATAGGACAATGATCAGATTATGGACCTTGTTAGATTGCTTCTGACCCAGCTTGGTTTTACCTTTCCTCACAACTTGCTCCCAGCCTGGTTCATCATGCATGCAAGCCTCGTCAACATTATTTCCTTCCAAATTATTAGCCTCCAAATCTTCTTGCAAATTCGATGCAGGATTCTCGTCAGTAACGCCACCTACCACATTAGGTTCTACTTCATTTGAATTGTGACTTTTGGTCTCAGGATATGGCACTGCCTTTGTACCGTCCCGTGGCTTGGTGGCATCGGAATCAACCCTCTTTCCTTCCCTAGAGTCTCTACCCAAGCACTGTGCCATATCGTGACCATAACGTGCACAAGAGTTACAAATTAAATTTAAACTTTCATACTCCACTACATGAGTTACGCCTTCCACAATGATATGCTTGATCACTGGTAGTCCTAAATTTATTTGAACACATACTCGGGCATATCGTCCTCTCTCAGCCAATTTAGTGGCTAAGTCCACTTTGATGGGAACTCCTATTGCAGAAGCAATACGCATCATGGCCTGTTCCTGATAGCACCAGATTGGGAGCCCCGAAATCCGAACCCATACAAGCGTAGACCCGAAGGATTGCTCACATGGCCGAAAATCTATATCCCACGGTTTTACAGCAACATAGTGCCCCTCAATCAACCACGGACCACCAAGCATGACCTTCTCACGATCTTCACATGCATCGAATTTTACCATGAAGTACCCAAACCCCACATCAAGCAGATCAAAGCCACCTTTGATGCGCCAAACCATCCGAAGCTTGTGTGAAAGAGCTGTGTAACTATAATTTTTATCAAGAACCTTAATCACTAAAGCTTCTCGATAAGGCTCTGCCAAACAAAGCTTGGCTTCTTCAGTGAAGTTTACACATGGAGGTTGGGAATCGCCCTGCTTGCCCACCACCGTGGCTATACTATCCCCAGATAGAGATCCTGCAAGTGCAAACGCCTTCGATTTCTCTGGACCAATGACTTTATCTCTAAAGGAGATCTTTGTAGGATTTGAAAAACCCCCTCGTGAAAAACCCTCCTTGGCACCGGATGCACCCCCACCCACACTCTCCCCCTTATCTCTTCCGACGGCATGGCCGCCATGCTCACTGTGTTTCGCCCTCAAACACTCGTTCCCGCTCTCTCCTTCTCTCATTCTCTCTGAGTACTTAATATAGTGAGGGAGGGAGAGAAAAAACAAAGGAAACCAACTCCGGTGAGCCTAATCAAAAGTTTTGCCAGTCTTTTTGTCCAAGAGGAGAACTCACAATGCAGAGGACAAAGCAATCCAAACTGCTAACACAAGAAGGAAGTAAGGGAGAGACACAAGGAAGAAAGGAGATATTGGAGGAAAGAAGCTCTAGCACCAAAAATGCAACAACAATAATTTAGATTATTACACAAGAAAACTTGTTCATATTTGGTGTGAAGGAGGGTGAAGGGGGACAACAGGAAGCTAGGAAATAGAATTTAAAGCAATTATAAGGAAGACCCACATCCACAAATTTATTACAGGAGTTAAAAAGATAGAGGTCTGGAGGTTCAAGGAAAAGCTCTAGTGGAAAGAAGCAATAGCAAGATGATGTGGGAGAAGTGAATAAGGAGGAGGGTGCCACTCAACAATCGGCACCAAAGGAGGGATGAAGATGATGATGTGGAACTGTCGGGGTTTGAGGAAACCCCTGACAGTTCACAACATAAAAGGGATTAACAAAACCCATTCCCCCGAGGTTTTATTCCTATGTGAAACAAAGAATAACTCCTCGACTGTGGAAGGTGCGTTGCAGAGGTGTGGTTTCAATTTTATGTTTACAGTTGACCCAATCGGTATAGCAGGAGGATTAATAATTGCGTGGAAAGAAGAGATTATAATACAGATTGTGGAACACGATTCCTTCTATATTTACTTCAAAATGAAGGATAGGCAAGGCAAAATGAAATGGGAGGTGATAGGTGTCTACTTGCACACTGAAAAAGGTATAAGGGCGGGACAATTTAATGAAGTTCTTGAAGTTCTCGAGAGACGGGGTGAGAGTATTATAGTGATGGGTGATTATAATACAATCCGTTCCAATCATGAAAAAGAAGGTGGCCGAATCAAGATTGCAACTTCCATCCAGCAGTTCAATGATTTTATAAATTCCGGAAGGTTAGTAGACATGGGATATGAAGGTGATAAATTCACATGGAGCAATAGACAATTCGGAAGGAACTTTATTAGAGAAAGGCTGGACAGAGTCTTAGTTACGAATAGCTGGCGAACTGAATTTCCAGCGGCTGTTGTGAAGCATCTAGAGGACACAGGTTCTAATCATAGACCGTTACTTCTCAGTTCGGGGATGGAGGAAAGGAGGGGGAAGCGCTGTTTCAGGTTTTAGGAACGCTGGTGTGAAAATGAAGAGGTTATTAATCTGATCAAAAGGTCTTGGAAGGTCGACATTCAAGGCTCACCAATGTACAAGCTGGTTGGGAAATTAAAACATTGCAGGCAAAGATCATTGAATGGCAAAAAACCTCTTCCTCTAACTCACAAACCAATATTCAGCACCTTAAGGACCAGATTGTTCAAGAATCCAATAAAGGTTCCGAGACAAATGAAAATAGTATTCGAATATGGGAAGCGGAACTAGAGGAGACATTGGAGTAGGAGGAACGATATTGGAGAGAAAAATCGAGAGTGCAGTGACTTAATTGGGGAGACAAGAACACTACATTTTTTCATTCTAAATTTCAAGCCAAGAATAAGAAAAATAAGTTAGTGGAGTTAGAGGATAAAGAGGGTGGAGTTGCTAATGATCCAGAGGGTATGGCAGCAATAGCGCAAAAATACTTTGAAGATCTCTTTGCTACTAGCCAACCTAAAAACCCGGAAGTCGAGTTGCAAGGTATACCAAACAAGATAAATGTAGCCACAAACAGGTCCCTGATTCAGCTAGTTATTGAAGCAGAAATAAAAACATCAGTTTATTCCATCAACCCCTTCTCCTCTTCGGGGGAGGATGGTTTTACAGCCAGATTTTTTCAATTCTTTTGGAGAATATCAAAGGTGACGTGGTTCAGGCAGTAAAAAGTTTCTTCTCTGGAGGTAAAATTCTTAAAGCCTCCAATCACACACATATCTGTCTTATTCCAAAAGTACTGAATACTAAATCCATGAAGCACGTTCACCCTATAAGCTTAAGCACTGTTTTTTACAAAATAATTTCTAAAATTCTGGTCCATAGACTACAAACTGTGATAAACAGAATTATAAGTGATTCCCAGAGTACTTTCATCAAAGGCAGGTTGATTAGTGATAACATATTGATTGCTCATGAATATATGCATTTTCTGAAAAATAAGAATTATGGAGATTATGATATAGCATTGAAGTTAGATATGGGCAAGGCCTATGATCGGGTTGAAAGGAGCTTTATGTGGAATATAATGCAGAAATTGAGATTTTGTGAAAAATGGATGGTTTGGATAAAGGAACTTATGACAACAGTTTCCTATTCTGTTACTGTGGAAGGTCAACCTCATGGTTTTTTCAAGCCATGTAGAGGGTTACGACAAGGTGTCCTAGAACAGAGACTGGAAATATCCAGGTTGAGACTCAATTAGAGGTGTCCTAGAATCAACCATTTATTTTTCACAGATGATTCAATACTTTTCAGCAAAGCAAGTGAGGAAAAATGCCAAAAATTGCTTCGAATTTTACAGGTTTATGAGGAAATAAGTGGGCAAAAAATTTATCTTGATAAGTCATCTGTCTTTTTCAGCAAAAATACCCCAGTTCACATCCGCGACCAGCTAGCTCAAATTCTTTTGGTACCACACATTGGAAATCAGAACAAATATTTAGGCCTTCCAGCAGTAGTTCAGAGATTCAAGAAGGCTACTTTCAACTTCATTAAGGATAGGGTGATTCAGAAATTGAGTCATTAGAAATAAGCTCTTTTATCTACTAGTGGCAGAGAAGTGTTAATTAAGGTTGTGGCTACGGCGATTCCTATTTATACTCTAAGTTATTTCAAATTACCAGAAACTCTCCTTGAAGAAATTCAAAGAGCCATCCTACAATTTTGGTGGGGCCAAAAGGAGTCTAAACGAAGAACACTGGATTGGTTGGAGAATTACTTGCAGATCAAAGAATCAAGGAGGACCCAACTTCAAAGACCTTAAAGCCTTTAATTTGGCAATGCTAGCAAAGCAAAGATGGCGTCTACTCACCAGGCCAAACTCTCTTATCAGTAAAGTTTACCAGAGTAAGTATTATCAAAATTCTGGTTTCCTAAGAGCAGAAATAAGTACAAATCTCCTGGGGTTGGCGTAGTATAATGGAAGGAAGGAAAGTCTTAGAGAAAGGAATTCTCTGGGAAGTGGACAAATATCTATCTATTCGAATTAGGGAGGATTCATGGGTCAGAGACTATGTAGCCATCACTCATAATCTCTCACAACATACAGAAGAAAGACCAGAGAGAGTCTCAGACCTAATCCTACCTAACAAGTCATGGAATCAACCACTAATTCAATCAATCTTCAACCCAGAAAGTGCTACAGCGATCCTCAACATACAGATACATGAAACCGAAGATAGAGTTACCTGGATGAAAGGAAAAGGAGGTAGTTTCATAGTGAACTTGGCATACAGGATAAGCTTCTAATTTTTTCACCCACCTTTGGAATACCTACCGAAATAGTGCTAACACAAAGTATTATGGTCTAATTTGTGGAAAATAAATTGTCATCCAAAAATTTAGAATTGCCTTTGGAATATTATGCATGAGGGACTACCTGTTCTTTAGAAGATCCAATCCCGAATTCAATCAGTGAACCCAATCTGCCGGCGGTGCAACCAAGTTGAGGAATCAACCTTTCATTACTTTTGGGAGTGCACAGAATCGAAGGATGTTTGGCAAGCAGCAAATTTGCCCACACCATACCAACAAGAAGAAACCTGGAAATGGTGGATGAGACTGAAAAATGAGTTAAGAAGAAATGAAGCAACTAAAGAAAGAAGAGAACTTGCAAGCAAACATTACCTGGCAGATTTGGAAAGCCCGAAACGTTTTCATCTTTGAAGGCCGTCAAATCCCCCCATCTGAGGTCTTGGCAACAGCTCGGAGGGCTATGGAAGAACGTCAAAGAATATGAAAGCCTCACTTTCCCTTTTCTTTTTCTTACAACAAGATATGTATTAGAATTTTGGTGGATCAATCCATTTTCTACTCTTGCCTGTAGTCCATTTTAAACCATCTATTTTCATTAATGAAAATCATATCCTATCGTTGAAAGAAAAAAAAAAGAAGAAAAACACAGTTAAGTTCTATAATTGACGACAAGCATTGTGAAATTGCCATGTATTCAATTAAGTTATCTTTCAACTGTTTATGCTGCTGCTTATTTTGAAGTTTGGCATTTTTTTGGAGAAATTGATGGTATGGTGCAAAATCTTCCTCTTCCAGTTGAGAGTTGTGATAAGCCGTTTTCGACATCGTCATATTTTAAGCCTTGAGCAAAATTTCCTGCATAAACGCCTCTTTCTTCCTCAACAATCATATTATGCAATATAATACAAGCTCTCATTATGTTTGCAAGCTTTTTCTTTGTCCTTTTTAATATTGTGCAAATAACTTGCGTTTCTCTCATTGTGGCTTTCAGATTGATTTGACAAATGTGGCTTATTCAGGATAAATACCATCTACTAAATAGTATCCCATAGTATAATTATTATCATTAATAGTATAATTTGTAATTAATTGAAAAAAGAGTTGTGTTGGTTTGGATCCATTTTTTCAAACAAAAAATAATATTTTCGTAAACTTGAAAGAAGATGAAGAAGAGTAGAAGAAAGTGTGAGAATAGAAGTGTATCTAAGTAGTATATATAGAGTAATAAAATATTAATTTATTAATAATAACGGTAACATAATAATAGCTAGTTTTCAACAGTTGATTTTGCAACGG
>NC_029791.2:115644330-115655384 GCF_000816755.2 Arachis ipaensis
TGATTTAATATACTTATTGAAATAATTAATTAATTAATTATGATTTAATTATTTAATATAATTACTTAATTAATTATAATTTAACATAATTATTTATTTTAAAGATAACTTGCCACATGATAAGTTATTATTGGACATTACAAATTCCTCTAAAGAAAAATTCTTTCTCCTCGAAGCATGAGCAGAGACGCTATTTCTCTCCTCTTTATCGGTTCGGACTGCATTGTGTCGGAAAAAAGGGAAATAAAACTTTGGGGATTCATGGGTTGAAAGTTCTCTTATGCATCATCGATTGTATCATCATGTGTTTTAAAGACATAAATTTAATCCACTAAAAAGGTTTTCTAAAGAAAAAATATATAAAGTTTAGGGTTGAGCATGTGATTTGCGTATTTAATATAATTATTTATTTTAAAAATAACTTGTCATGTAAGTTATTATTGAACACCACAAGTCCCTCTAAGGAGGAACTCCTTCTCCTCGAAGCATGAGTAAGGACATTATTTCTCTCCTCTCTAATCTCTCTTCTCTAACAGTTCGGACGTATCAGAGAAAAAATAGAATTTTGGGGATTCAAGGGTTGAAAGTGCTTTTATACATCATCGATTGCATTATCATGTGTTCTAAAAATATAAATTTAATCCACTAAAAAAAATTTTTAGAAAAAAAATATAAAGTTTAGGACTAAACGTGTGATTTACGTTTTTATTATCATTTTGTGAAGAAAATAAAAAAAAATATAAGATGAAAAAATATCACATCTAATTCAAAATCTTAAAATATCTAAATTAATAAGCTTCATCTTATAAATTTTTAAAATTTTTTTTTTTAGGTGAGACTAATTTCATACCTTTTTTATACTTACAACATTCACATAAGGCACATAATAGCTAAACTCTATTCTGTAATAGTTGCAATTCAGAACAATAACCATCAATGCAATTGTTGATCTCAGCCATTAATTTAATTTATTTAAACTCAAAAGATACTAATCAATAATCATGGAATATCTTAGGCTCCCAAAATACTAGCAGACCCAATCATTAAAGTATATCATAGTACTGCTCCCAAGGCCCAATAATGAAGCTAATTACTTAACACAAATAGCAAGATCAAGCATGTATAATATCCAAGCAGCACATGGTAGTTCATCACAGACGGTTAGATTGTAAAGCCCTTGTCTATTTCAAGTATGGGACCTACATGGACTTGATTTATTCAGATAACGTTTTATTGTTTTCTTTAACATAAGGTTAGATGATAAACCCAAGGTCAAATATAATGTCACAATCAAATAGTTCATTGGAGATTAAAAAAAAATTTTGATAGCTCAAGAGTTTTATTACCATAGAAATTAAAAGAACAATGATGTAACTAGATGTGTAGAACAACAATTTAATAATTGATGGCACAGCAAGATTAGTTTAGTTCTTCTATTTCCAGCAACTTGTGATCAAAATATAGGAAGCTTCATTGCTATTCATCTCTCTTTCTCTCTCTCTTTCTATCTATCTATTTCCATATGCATATAAAGTATTTGATAAAAGTCCAAGCTTAGTTTTATATATATAAGAGAGAAGAGGAAGAGGGACAAGGAAGGAACATAGCATAGGTGAGAGATGAAGAGGAAAAGGGATATGGAGAAGAAGAGTTCAGAGATAAGCTCTGCCATTGAAGAGTTATCTATGATGGTTGTTGTTAAACCTTCTGCAGTTGGAGGGAATCATGAACATCATGAAGATGGTGCTTCTGCTACAGAACAAATCCCTACAAAGCCTTTTCTATCTATATGTCACTTGGTTCTACAAGTTCTTGGTTGGTTTATCACTCTCTTTGTTTTCCCAAAAACATGAATAGTAGGAATGTGATGTAGCAACTAACACACACATTGTCCTTTTGCTTTTTTTTTTTTTTATGCTCTTGTAGATAAGATAGGGCCAACCATGGCTGTCTTGAGACAAGACATTCACCAGAATATTAAGGTAAAAATAGTCAATGCTTAACCTTGAAAGGAGGGAAAATCTGTTACTGTATGGTAACTTTTGGCACTATCTAAACTGTTTTAAGTTCTTTTTCACTGCAGAGATTGGAATTGATGTATGAATCAAACCCATCATTGAATTCAAATTTGGTTGAGATGTTGAAATTAGAAGCTAGTAAAGGCACTGCAAGGAAGAGGTGTAGTTGTAGTAAAGCCCTTGTTTGGCTCACAAGGTTAGCAACTACAAAATTTGCATAATCAGCTCATAAGATTGTTCAGGAAAAGAAAAAGGGTCAATTAATTTACTTGCTTTCGATATTTTAAGTTGCGTAAGTTTTACTTAGAGAGGTGGCACTCTGCAGATCCCTTGATTTTGCCATGGCTCTGTTACAGTCACTTGCAAAAGATCCTAACAAGAGTATGGAACAAGTAGTTGAAGAATCTTATGCTGCAACTTTGACTCCATGGCATGGATGGATTTCCTCAGCTGCTTTTAGAGTAATAATTTCCATTTGTTCAATCAAAATTTTTCTTTTATGATTCTAGTTGGATTCCACAGGCTACCCTTCAATCATATAAAAGCTTGCAATTGCATAGTTTATCATGGTGGCTAAACTTGATAGAAATGACACTATTTATTTGCAGGTGGCTATAAAACTAGTCCCGGATCGCAAAACTTTCATGAATCTCCTTAGAGAAAAAGATGAAACTTGTGAGGCCCTAAAGGAGAAAATGCAGATGTTGGTTTCTTTGCTTGTTCCTTTTCTTGAAGATATCCATTGTATTCTAGTAAGCCTCAATTTTCACTCTTGGTAACATATTGTTCATATCATAGTGATACCAATTTTAGTGTTAGGTGCTTACAAATATTTATTTTTGCAGAAAGTGTATAACTTGGACAGGCTGAAGTCAACCTGAAGTCAAATAAGAATCAAGAATCCATGTATAGTTTATCTTTATCATGTAAATGGCTTGTACAGTGAAATTTGTATCCAAACAACTCTGTAGTTGCAAGTTTGCAAAAGGCTGATTAGCATAGAAAGTTTTAACAAATTATACATCAAAGTTTTGTTAGTTGAGTTTGAATCCCAATCTATTTGCTTGGTGGATCCAATTTAAGGCTATGCTACGTCCAAAAGGGGCAAACTTGATTAGTTTAAAATTTAAATGATACGTGTCAAAATTTGTACACACAAGAGAAGAGTGAATTGTCTTATTTAAGGCTGTGTTTGGTTGCTGTCTATGTCCATCTTGGACATGGATACTGTGCCATATGTTTATTATTAGTTTAGTAAGACATAAATTTTTAGAAAGACACACTCACGTACAAAATACATGTATTTAGTATCTTGCTAGAAAGTTGACACAGATATTAGACATGAGACATAGTTTTTTATTACAATTTTATCCTTTCAAAATTTTTAAAATTCTACTTTCTACTCTCATCACCTTGATCACCAACAACTTCTTCCTTATTGGAGGTAAAATTGGCTTTTAATGATAAATGTGTATATATCTACTAGTGTTATAACAACCAAACAGACTACATGTATTCATGTATATCTATGTTTGCGTTCATGTATGTCTGTGTCTGCATTTTTATTGTTCTGAGATAATAAGCAAATATAGCCTTAATATACATGGAAAGGATTAAGTTACAGTTTAATATGCATGTTTGACAAATTAAGTCCCATACAAATTTTATTGTAAGATAATTAGGCCCACAAAAAATATTAAAAAGCTCTCCATTGGTGAATATCTTATTTATAAAATCTTTTGCTCTGTTCTTCTCACAAGATTGGACGTGAAATTTAAACTAAGATCAAAAGATTGATGTAAAAATGAAACCAATTTGATCAAACATAGTATAGCAAACGGAGAAGTTCAAAATGAATCCTTCAAGCCACTTGAGTTATCAGAAAGTGCAATAAGTGCTGCAACTAAACCAGCATTGCTTGCTATGTTTGGCTCAGTGAACCTTGAATTGTTCCTTTGATCTATGAAACCATCATGCATGTCTGGCCCTCCCACCATGGCTCCAACAAGAACTTGCAGATTCGGATCCTTCGAGTTGAGCCATTTCTTGCCACCATCACAACTATAATGCTTCTTATCATCCCATGGAATTGATGCACTTCTGTGATGAACATGCACTGGAAATTTGTCACCATATCCCACTAAGTAACTCATCTTCAAAGGATTCTGTCCCAATATGTAGTTAACCTGAGGAGCAAGTAACACAAGGAATCAACATTATAGTATAGTTTTTTTTAGAATTAGGCTATTATAAATGGAAAGTGTTACATGAAAAACATAATTAGAATATTTGTACTCTTTTTTCTATGATCATTTAATAGGAATTTGCCTGAGAACTAGCAAATTCGCGAAGCATAGCCACCGAAAACACATTACTCTTGCATTTTGCACCAGAGAACTTGAGATGATGAAGATAATCACTATACAATTTACTGAGGAATGATGCTGTTGCAGCATACTCTAGTAATGGCCCATTATCATCTTTCATGATAATCAATCCACCTACAATTATCATGAATCATATAAATAGATAATGAACACTAATTACACACATGAAAATCTATTGATAGAGCAGCTTTAGAATTTACCAGGTGTCCTGCTAAAATCATTGAACAGCAAAGAGCACATGAGGGAGTGTGTTGAGTTTGATGAGAGCCTCAAAGCATGTTCATACAATCCTCCGGGATCACGAAAGTATCGAATTCTTGTTAGCAAAACCTGCCAAGAATCCAAGATCAGTTAAGAGAGGGAACTACATTAGAATTTCAAGTGCAAGTAGTTTAGTCCTACATCAGTTAATTTTAGATTACCGCGACTGCATTGAGCTTGTTGTTCCAATCAAAGGCTCCATTATCAAAATCTGATTCATTGCTCTTGGCAGATTTAAAAGTCTCAGTAGCATAATCAAGATAAGTTAAGTTTCCAGTAGCAAGAAACAACCATGTTCCTCCCCATGCCAATTCATCTTTGTAACTTGATGATTTGTAGAAATCTCTTGCTTGTTTTCCACATGCATCAACCATTGTGTAAGTTCCTTGCTTCTTTGGATCTTCACTTGTGACTAACTTGTGTAGAGTTTCTGCTGCTTTGACTAGTTTCTTTGAGTATTCTGTGTCATTTTTTAATACCATAGATGATGCAGATAATGCTGCAACAATTTCACCTCCTAAATCTGAAGCAGAACTGTCACAAATTGAAACTGGTCTTGCATAATCCATGTCTTCAGGTCTTTGCCAGCAGCTTATATCATTTTTTGGCTCTCCCTTATCACTAATGGTATTTCCAACCTAATCAAATAGAAGGTGGAAAAAAAAAGTAAATTAAATTTTTGGTTATGTAAAATCAGCAATTCACAATTTTGGTTCACAAATTTCCAAATGTGAAACTAGTCCTACTCCTATTGGTCAACTTCAATGAGTACAGTATAACTACAATCATCCAATCATATTTGTTCTTTTAAATAACGGTGGTTAAATGTAAAAGGTAGTTATTTTTGCTTATGTGGTGTTACATAATTGGATCCAAGTATAAAACTGTTTTATACTGATAGTATATCAAAATTAACTTCAAGAAACAATGATACAAATTTAATATAAGTTTACCTGAGAGTATATTGTAAGGTTGGATTTAGATGTTGAAGTTGGGAGAATGAACACCTTAAGGAGATAGTCACTTCCCCATCTGATTATGTCTCTAACATGTTGAAGCTCACCAAGATCAGCATATTTACTATGATATTCCATCACACTCCAACTCAACAAGGTTGTAGTATAAGCTGTGGTGAAAGTAAATTTAATGTTATTGCCAGAGTCATAGAATCCACCAACAAGATCAGTATCTGCTGATTTTCCATCGCCTAATCCTGAATCGCCTCGAAATTTCACTGGGCTGTTCTTCGGATAGTGTCCAGCTTCAAAGACAAAAAGTTAAAAATTAAAAACATAATGATCTGAAGAAAATATGTTACACAAAGAGAAGTAGTGTAGTGTAGTATAGTATAGTACTAGTACATTTTTGTGCATCATAAAAAGTTAGAGCATGGTTAATTGCGAGTTTGAAATTGATTGAAGTTCCTTGATGCTTGTTCTTATGGGGTAAAAAGTGCAGGATTAGAACCAATGCTATGATGGCAAGAATGATTGTTAATGAAACAAGAAGGAAATTACGGAATTGGTCCTTATCAGTGATAACAAGATTGTAGTGATAATATTTTTGGTAGTGAGAATGAGAAGGGAAAGGTTGATAGGCAGAGGAAGAATCTGAAAGTGAATGAGTATATGTAAGAGGCAGCTTCTCTAACTCAAAAGTTGCCATACTTGGTTGAAGATGAAGATGGATTTACATAGTATATGGTATTGATTGATATTCATAATTCATAATATGGGTTGATATTCCAAAGCATAGGTTTGTCTTTGTTCTAAGTTTGCCGTCCAAAAAGAGGAGAATTGTGTTAGGCTTAATCTAATATAAAATTTGTTCTACCCTTAATTTCTAATTAACGAAAAAATATTTGTATAGTCCTCTTAGATGATTTTGGTTTCTACTTTTAGTATGAAATCCATTTAACATTTTTCTTGTGAGTTGTGACTATCCATTTAGTATTGGTTACTAACTACAGTAATTTTTATATGTAAGTTCCCATCTTGTACTTCATTAATCATTATACTACACATAACGCATGCATGATTTGGTAACAAAGGAGGAAGGTTTCCTTAAAAGGGGACGGCATCACTGGTAGGGATGGCAAAATTTTTCGAGGCACGGAAATTTTTGCAGAAACCATTTCAAATGGAAATCTGACTGTAAAAAATGTTTTTTTCGGGGATGGAAATAAGATAAAATTCTCTTGAAGCAGGTGTGGGGACCCAAGTAAGAATTTCTGCTCCGTCTTTGCTAATCCCTAAAATTCATAAATTTATTTAAGGCGAGTGCTACGGTGCTGAAACAAAATTTTTTCAACACCTACTGAAATGAGGTGGTGACAAAAAGAGTTGGACACGTATTGGTATTATTGTTGCAGGAGGAGACACAAATTACAGAACAGCAATAGTAGCAGGAATTGTATTGGAAATATTAAGTAGTTATTAATAATTAAATAAAGAATTTCTAATCCTCATTTACATAACTCTTCTTTAATTTAGAGATCTTAGTGTCGTTCATACTTCATCCAACCTCTTTGCAGCCAACCTCTCGTCACATTCTTTTCTCATCGCACCGTCAACCCTCCCCACGCCGTTCTCTCTGTTTGCGGCGTTCTTTCTCCTTTCTGAAGTGCGTCTGTTCTCCTCTTTATTGCTGCATCCCACATCTCGTCCACTGTTCTATGTTCTGTCTAGCCGTCGCATCTGCCCACCGTGTCGGTTCAAAAGAAGTCTTCGTCTGTCGTTTAGTGTTTTTGTATAAAATTTTACCATTTTTGTATAAGATGAATATCTTGCAACTCTATTATCAAAAGCTTATTCATAATTTTGGCTTACTCAAGTAATATGTGTAGCCTTTAAAGTGTTTTGTATCTTCAAACAAATCTATGCAAACCCAAAAAGAATTAGCCCTTTAATTTCTCTCTAATTTGTTAATTGTAGAATTAGAAAAAGAAAAAATTTCACATATATTATTCTTAGGTTGAAAATATATATCATATATGTAGGTACTTATTATTATTATTATTGTTGGATTGAACTCCACCTTCACTATCTTCGAGGCCTCATCCAACTGTAACCATAACAAAAACCATGACTTACTAAAAATTGAATTTATTCCATAAATGTATGGAAAGCATAGTATTAATAATAAGTGTTAACATCAAAGCAATGCTATATATGTTGCTGCATACAGTTAGATTCAGATTCTTAATTGAAGCAAATATCTTTCTAAATTCTAATGCTCTTTCTTTTGGTTGTCCATGGTATACTCCAATTCCATAAGTCAAGGACTAATCTATCACAGATCTAAGCTTTATTTAAAGGTCTACCGTTGGTCGATGGATTGCTGTCTGCATAAGGCGAGATTCGACCCTTGACACTTGTTTAAGCGGACGAGTGAGCTGACTACTCGACCATCCCAAACTGGTTTTCTAATGTTCTTTCTAATATCATGCATATATGGATATTACTTTCGAAAATGGAGGAAGCAATGATATAATATACCGTGAAAATGGCGATTCCAAAAAGTTCAACTTTTTGACCAGTTGGGGCATGGCCTTTGAAAGGACCCTCCATGAATCCCCAGTGTCTGAACTTGTAAATAATAACGGGTGGTCCAGAATAGACATGAAGAATCTCCAGAGCAAAACCACGTGGGAAAGTGGTGGTGAAAATTTTGTGAGATGAATCTGCTGTTTCTTCATTTGGGTCGTATACCCTTAGTTCTTGTGGCATCGATGTTTGCAGCAGTGCATTATACCCACCACCTCCAAGCTTCTTATTCTCTTCCAACGTCATAGCATTCCTTCCTATCACCATTAATTCTCAAAAGCTTAAGAACAACTTTTCACTTTCAAGTTATAATCTGTCCAAACTTTAGAATAAATAATTTCGTGACATGATATCAGAACTAATATTCCAACCAATATAAGGCGAAAATGGAGATATGCTAATTCCTTATTGCGTGAAGTGTGGTATTAGACGATAGTTTAGTTAAATATGTCAAATCTTTTAACAATTCTCAATCATCAATTTTACAAACACTGGCACGCGAGTTTATGAGTTTATAATACATGGTTAGATATATAACATGCTGAAAAGTGAAAATTCACACACAATTATTTTTATGTAAAGTTAATAATTGAAAATCGTTAAATGATAATTTAACTAAATATATGTCCAATCATTTAACAATTTTTAACTATCAACTTTACGAAAACAAGCGCATGTGAGTCTCTGCCGTATAATACATGGTTAACTTATTATTACCATTGAGGCTGAAGGTGTATTTCTGTGGGTCTAGTGATCTGTATTGATTTACATCAAGTTTATGGAAAATTTCCATTTCCCAATTCTTGACTAGAGTCTGCACCTGCTCTTCAAGAGATCCAGGAGCCCATTCCTGCAATCAAGAATATAAATACTAGTGTATTATATATATTACTTAGTAGTAGTTATTCTAAAATGTGGGGGTACCTTGGTTCTGCCCTCTTCAAAAAGCTTGTTGACAGCATCATAATTAGGAGGGGCACCAAATCTCCATTTGGTGTTCTTCTCTTGCTCTTGATGCAAAAACGTGCGGTATTTGTCCTCTGATGAACCCATCAATCTCTTGCTGCCATATAACTCAATATCTTATTAGCTTTGTGATGATATCTATATACATAATTGAAGAGGAGGTAAGATGACTTTTCATACTTATTCCCAGCAGAAAGCAATGGCTTTATTATTATATTGTAATAATGAGGAAAATAATATCATGGTTAATTTTATAGGAGAGAATAATGCCACAATAACTATAATGGACAATTGCTCTTAATCATGTGGCAGTAGTTTGTTTGATTTTTCAAGTGGTGATAGATGAGTGGTAAGGCCATACGTATCTATGAAATAAAAAATGACAATTACTTAATTGTTACAAAATTTCTAGCACATCTTGAAAATTCTTTATTAAGCTTAGTCATCAATTTTAAAGCTTCCAATGTACTTCATGATTCTTCTAGTATGGAGGTGATGAGTGCAACTTCCATTCAATTCCAATTCAATTTGATTTTGAACTTCTTTAATGTTCTAGTATATTGTAGTTGTGCTATTCTTTTGAATGTTCTTCAAAACTCTTCAAGCTTCCAATATGTTAGCTTCTAGCAATATCTAGCCAATTGATGATTATTGTATTCAACTCAAACTTTGCTTCTTCAATTCTCTAACCATGTTTCATAAAGATTCTAGTCCATGCAAGTTGATTTAAAATTTTAATCAACATACACTAGTTAATTAGTTTAGTATCTTGAATTATTTTGAAATCTTTTGAAAGTTGAGTTTGTGTGTTATTGGTTACTATTTTAGTATCCTATTAGTGATTTGATTTAAGTGAAATTATTATCTATTTTGTCCGTTCCTCATATTTTATAGGAAAATATTTGTTTGTCATATTTGTATATAAATGTTAAAATGAACTATTTAAATTTTTTCAGAAATTATTTTTTATATGGAACTCTTTTGGATATATTTGCTGAATATTGGTGAAAGACGTATTTTATCAAGGTATGAGTGTTAGACTCATCAACATGTCAGGGGCGTGGTGCCTGAGCCCATCAGTGGCGTGTCAGTCCCCGGTCAACACGCAGAGGACGTGGTGATGTGGCGGTCAGGAACAGGTGGCAGTACCTTGTTAACACGCGAGGAGTGTGTGTGTTGCCTTGAAATTCGTGAAGCATTGTAGGTTTGTGGTGAGTTCCGATGATGCAGCAGCCTAGTCTGCATGCAGGGAACAATCTCCCACTCCGGTAACCAGCGGCCAGCCCATTAAGCTCTATATATTAAAGTTTCTCCCCATTCCCTTCATGCATGTTGTGAAAGAGGTAGGAGATCACCAAAGAAAAAAAAAAGAGCATGGAGAAGAAGAGGGGCTTGTTACCTTTAAAAAAGAAGAGAGTGTTACAGTGTGTTAGTAATAGTGTTAGTGTGAGTGGTGTTTTGAAAGAAAAAAAATATTAAAAAAAATTATTAGTTTGTAATAATTAAAGAATAGTATGTAATTATACGGCACCCAAATACCATATTATCAATTATTTAGATTATTCAATTTATGTAAATTGATAAATTTTATTTGTTTATGTATTTAAATTTTTTTAAATTTTGTTATTGTTAGTATCATATAAAAATATAGTAGGATTATTGTTTTTAATAAAAGTTTTTTAGGTTTATAAATAAATAAGTAATAATATAAGTATTGTTTTTAATATTTTATATATAAAGAAATATCATAAAAATATTGTTTTTTAATTAAGTTAATATTGTTTTTTTAATATATAAGTGCAAATATATTTTATTTTATATTAATATAAAATGTTTATTTAAAAAAAGATTTTATAAATATTTTATATTTTTTGTTG
>NC_029791.2:115655397-115672662 GCF_000816755.2 Arachis ipaensis
TTTAATAAACAATTTGAATATTAATAAATGAATAAATAATTTTTTTAAACAAATATGGTAATATTTGTTAAATATTTTAATAAATAAATATTATAATTAAAATGTGAATATTTATAACAATATTTATATTGATGTTGATTTATTATTTGTAAGAATTATTATTTATTTAAACTAATAAATATATTTTTTTGGAACCAGCCTAACAGGAATTTGATGGTTCGTAAACTGGATCCGCTACAGACGTGGAACCCGATGGTCGAAAACCACTTATGCTCGACGGGATTTTACCATGTTTCTAGGATTGGGGTGATAAGAGGATTTTACCCCTTATTAGCTGCTCTGGTGGAAAGGTGGAAGCCAGAAACTCACACCTTTGTATTGCCGGTGGGTAAGGTTACTGTGACACTGGAAGATGTCGCACATATATTTGGCCTACCCATTGATAGAGAGCCTGTGAGCGGATGGACAGATAGTAGTAGCGACTTCATATAGAACCAGAGCATCGCGATATTCGGTCATGAACCAGAAGTCAATAGTTCTTTGAAGTCCTATATAAAGCTGGGTTGGGTTCGACGTATCAGAGACGCAGAGCCGTTGGACAATAAGGAGTCCATTAGGAGATACGTCAGATGCCAGATTTTCTGTTTGTTGGGTTCGACTCTATTCACAGATAAGTCGATCGCATATGGCCACATGAAGTATCTACCATTGCTTCGCAATTTCGAGCAAATCCATACTTATAATTGGGGGTCAGCATGTCTCTCACATCTTTACAGAGTATTGTATCGTGCATCACGACAGGATACAAAGAAGATGGATGGCCCTTTTAATCTGTTGTTTGTTTGGGTATATGGGAGTGAATGTCCTGTATTGCGCCCGTATCGAGACAGACCCTTCCACAGGCTGAGATACCAGTTGCTATGAGGTAACAAAAATCTATTTTAGTCCTGTGTTATATTCACGATGCATGTTTGATTTACAGTGACTTTTTTAAATTTTTTCAATGAATCATATTTCAGGTGGAGTCATTCGGAACGGACCACAGCGTGGTTATCGAAGACCGCAGCAAAATTTAGGTTGGATATAGACTACATGGAGGAGGTAAATATTTAGGGTTTTTGTGATTCCTATTTCCAAACATTAATGATAGGGTTCTAATATAGCAATAATATGTGGAAGTTTGAGTGGTGGCCGTACGACGGATTGATCATACTTGACGAGTTACAGGGACATCTTGAGGTGTGTGACATCGTTGCTCCATTATTGTCATTCGAGTCTGTCGAATGACACCCTGCGGACCGAGTGATGCGTCAGTTTGGGTATACACAACCTCCCCCGCGAGTAGCAAGAGACATTCCACTACACCAACATTGCATCACTCTTCGCAGAGTGCAACTTTATGACTAGACAGTTTTACTTGGGGTATGGATACCGGAATGGGGCAACAGGCGAAACACTCAGCGGCGGGATCTGCACCCTCTTCCGAACTGGGACTTTATACCGACGGTGGAGTACTGGGATTGGTACGTGGGCTCGTATGGACATATGCTGAGATTGTTGGAGCACGTTTCTCAGCATCCATATTAGCCACCAGCACCACAGCCACCTGCACCTCAGGGTCCACCTCAGCATGCAGTGTTTGAGACGTTTTCTTATTATATACCACAGCCACCAAACTACAGTCATGGTAGCCATCACACTCACTACAGTGGGTGTTATAACTGAGAAAAGAAAAAAAAAAGGAGGGGCATATGAAAAGCACGTGACCTCATTAATTCCTCTTATTTCCTTCAGGAAGGCTCCCGAAGCCCTTCCCCCTCCCTTTCTCAATATCATCTCTCTCCTTCGTCATTCCTCCTATCTTCTTAATCTCTTCCATCTTCTTATATTTTCTTATTTCAATCATATACTATCATCAAACTCACTTTCCTTCATCACACTTCTTTCTTCTTTTCTACTCTAACTTTATTCATCCAAATTTCATTTATTACAACCCCAAATCATGGAGTTCTAACTTAATGAGTGAGGAAAGTATTCAACTTTTGAGTTTCGATTATTATTGAGACTTCAAGATAACTCTTTGACTCAATAATTAGCTATATCTCAAATTTTTATCATCTCTATACTTGTGAGTATAGCAAAATCCAAAATTAGGGTTTTTAGGTTAGAGAATTTGGGGTTTTTGTCAAAATGAGTAAGATTATATTAATTGACAACATTAATAGCTCACAAATATCATTATTGTCATATTTCTAGAGTTGTAAAGTTATTGGACATCACATGGCAGCTCATTGACGCGCTCAGAGTTACTTCTGGTTCTTTGGAATCAAGTTGTGAGTGGATATTATGTCTATAATGATTTTTAAATGTATTATTATCAATATTTAAATTGAAACATTATTTTTAACATTTGAAAATAGTTTATTGTTGTGATTTTTGAATCATTGGAATGAATATTGATTTGGAAAATGAATAATTTTATAAAATAAATCTCATAATTTTATAAAGATACACACGGGACGATATTTATATATTTTATAAAGCATATATTTTCTTACTTGACTTTATGAAACTTTAATTAAATTCTAGTATGCATTCTTATATATATTTGATTTATTATGAAATTTTTAGTAATATGTTATAAGTATTAGAGATTTGTTATAAGTGATTTGGTTTGAATTGGTTGGGAGACTCTGACTAGAAAACCATAGTTAACGGCAGTTATGACGTTAACTTAGATGCATCTAACTCAGACCTCAGCTAGCAGGGGCGTTGCTAGCCCAACGTGTAGACTACACGTTGGATCTGTTATACCGTACGGGCACACTTGAGGAAATGGATACCCATAAATGTGGAGTCGCTCTAAGTGTTTAATATTTGATTTGATTTGACTTATGGAATGAGAACTTCCATTTCAGTTCATTCCACTTAATTATTTATCTATTTATTTGCATAATTAGCTAATATGAATTTCTCATCTTTGGAAAGAAACATAATTTTCATGGTAAAATTGTATTGTCTCGTATGGGTTATAGATATAATATTTGCTCACTGAATTGTAAAATTCACCCTATCATATTCCCATGTTTTTCAGATACAGGTGTCATTCCAGGTTCCATTCCACCCGCCCACAGTAGATCTTATTCATTCGGTGAGCCCATATTCTTTCCAAAGGCTATGTGATATGTAATAGAACCTTCATGTAAAAACTTAGAGTTTGTCAATGCTCCATATGCCACAAGCAGGATTCTCGTGTGGGTTATGTTATTTTGAATCTCGAACTATTTAAATAGTAATTATAATTTGGTTATGTAAGACTTATGGATTTAACTATATACTCTAGTTATCAACTTAATATATATGATGCGTATTTTGGATATGTTTGGTTGTGGATATGATTAGAATATGTTGTTGTTATTGTCTTTGGAAATGGATATTTATTATTGAAACATGAAGATAATATTTATGTTGGTAAGGTCTTAGGAACAGAGGAGATTCTGTCTGTTTTTCTAAAAAATTTGGTCGTTTGGCTTGTTGAGGGACTTGTCCCTTGAGCGCCAGTCATGCCTTAGTTCGGGTGATGAGAAAGTGGCATCAGAGCCTTAGGTTTCTTGTGTAATATGGAGCAAGTATTCTGTAGTAAGATCACAATTGTGAAAATTGAAGTCGGCCCATTTTCACAAGGTGTGATGTTATTAGAGGCCTATAGGAAGTTATCCTCAATATTTTGGTCTCATAATTCTTTCTGTTTGTCCTATTGTCTTTGAACCCCATATACGTATCTCATTGGTGATCCGATCGCTTTATTGACTCAATAGGAGGAAGATGCCTCCTAAGAAAAGACGTGGTGGAGCTGTTAATGCTCCTGATACTGCTGAATCCAATAGGGTAGTTTCTCCACCACTTGGAGTGCTTCGACAAAGACCAAGGAGCCAAAGAATAGCTGATAGGCTCGGAGAAGGGATACCCCACAAGGGAGTTCAAGAAAATCCCGCAGTAGGAGTGGGTCAAGCAGACTTGGCAGCTGAACTGAGGGGAATGAATCAAAGTCTTAATGCAGTATTACAGATCCTAACAAATCAAAATAGGAGCGAATCAGGACTTACTAATGTGCCAAATCCTCAGCCTTATAGAGTTCATCAATTGTTTGGGGATCAAGAGCCTCTAATTGAGAAGTATTTGAAGTTGAATTCGTCCACTTTCAATGGAGATTCATTGGATGAAGATCCACAACAATATCTAGAGGATACAAAGAAAGCTATTCGGGCTCTCAAGTGCACCAAGGAATGGGATGTTGAGTTAGTATCCTACAACTTGCATGGTTCAGCAAGATACTGGTATGAGTCTCTTCTTGAGAGCAAAGAAGCAGCTGGATTACCTCCTCCTTCTTGAGAAGAGTT
Organism: Arachis ipaensis; assembly: GCF_000816755.2. NCBI lineage: Eukaryota > Viridiplantae > Streptophyta > Magnoliopsida > Fabales > Fabaceae > Arachis > Arachis ipaensis. The sequence continues at coordinate 115,659,798 of NC_029791.2, forward strand.
CACTGAAGAGTTTTTTGCTCGATTTTATCCAACTAACAAGCAAGTAGAAGATGCAATTGCCTTTGAAAGATTAAGGCAAAAGAATATGACAATGACTGAGTATGCTAAGGAGTTTGCTAGACTTTCTAAGAGTGCTCCGTACTTGGTGAACTCAAAAGAAATGAAAGTTCGTCGGTTCGTTCGTGGATTGGCAGAACCTATGTTCACTACTCTTATGCCTGAAGTCGGACGCATGTCTTTTAAGGACGTCCTAAACTCTGCTTATGGAATTGAAGTTGGGATAGTAGAGAGAAATGCTTATAAGGATGTGGGTAAGAAGACCAAAGTGAAGGGACAATTTTCTGGTGGATCTAGTTTAGGAGGATTTCAATCTCATCATGGTCAGACTAATCAGCAAGGTTATTCGGATTATCAAACTTGTCCTCAAACATCTTTCGGTGGGGTTACTTCTTCTGGATCTGTTCCCATGAGTGTTTCAAGTCCGAGACCTTTTGTTGGAGGCACCTCTAAATCTAGTGCACAGGGTTCTAATCAGACAATACCAACTAAATCTTACTGCCAGCAGTGTGGGATTTACCATTCCAGTATATGTTTTTTAAGGCTACTAGAGCATGTTTTGGTTGTGGTCAATCTGGTCATCTTAGAAGAGATTGTCCAAATCCTAGAGGAGGCTTTGCTCCAAGTATTGCACGTTCTACAACACCAATGCCATCATCTTCACCTATGTCTATTGGCAATTCTTCTGGTCTTAGTGGCAGGGGAGCAGGTGGAAGGGGTCAGACTTATAATAGAGGAGGAAGCCAGAGAGGAAGAGGTCAGCCACGTGTGTACGCTTTAACACGTCAAGTTGCTCAAGCTTCTAATGCTGTGGTGGCAGGTACTTTACAAGTTTGTTCTTTAGATGCTCGAGTGTTATTTGATACGGATTCTCATTATTCATATGTATCTCCACATCTTGTATCTCGTTTCGATAAACAACCTGAACTGTTATCCCACTCATTTTATGTTGGCACTCCACTTGGAGTCTCCACGATGGTTCAAAGTCATGTTTTAATCTTGTGTTGTTAAAATTAATACGATTGATACCTTAGCTGACTTAATTCTTCTAGAACCAATGAAAGATATTGATGTTATCTTAGGTATGGATTGGTTAGCAACTTGTCATGCTGATGTGGGTTGTTACTCCAAAACTATGAAGTTTGACATTTCGGGTATCTCACCTTTTATTTTAAGGGTGACGATTGTCCCACTTTAGCTAGCATCATCTCATCTATGAGTGCTATGCAATTGATGGATAAGAAAAACCAAAGATTTCTGGCAGTTGTTAGAGGTATTGATGCTGAAGTGCCTAGTCTTGATCAGGTTCCCATAGTTAGAGAATTTCCTGATGCGTTCCTAGATGAGTTACCAAGGATGCCACCTAACCGCGAAGTTGAATTTTCCATAGAATTGGTCCCGAGATTTTATCCTGTGTCCATTCCTCCCTATCGTATGGCTCTAACTGAGTTACGAGAATTAAAGGTTCAATTGGAGGACATGCTGGAGAAAGGATTCATCCGTCCTAGCACTTCTCCGTAGGGTGCTCCTGTTCTATTCGTAAATAAGAAGGATGGAACGATGCGATTATGTGTGGACTATCGTCAGCTCAATAAGATAACTATTCGTAACAAGTATCCATTACCAAGCATTGATGATTTGTTTGATCAACTTCAAGGAGCTACTTGTTTCTCTAAGATTGACCTGCGTTCAGGGTACAATCAATTGAAGATAAAAGAGGGAGACATTCCAAAAACTGCCTTTCGTACTCGTTATGGACACTATGAGTTCTTAGTAATGTCTTTTGGTCTGACGAATGTGCCAGCAGCTTTTATAGACTTGATTAATCGAGTCTTCAAACCTTTCTTAGATTATTTTGTTATTGTCTTCATCAATGATATCTTGGTATATTCGAAAAGTGCCACGGAGCATGAGTATCATTTGAGGATTGTGTTGTAAACCTTAAGAGATCACAAACTTTATGCTAAATTTTCTAAATGTGAGTTTTAACTTGATCAACTGACATTTTTTGGGCATGTTGTATCAAAAGATAGAATCATGGTGGATCCAAAGAAGGTTAAAGCCGTTCAAAAGTGGCCAAGGCCTACTACAGTGACGGAAATTCGTAGCTTTCTAGGGTTGGCTGGCTATCGGTGATTCATCAAGGACTTCTTGAGAATGTCTGCACCATTAACCAAGTTAACTCAAAAGAATGTAAAGTTTCAATAGTCAGAAGTTTGTGAGGAAAGTTTCCAGGCGCTTAAGGCTTGTCTAACCTCAGCACCTGTTCTTGTTTTACCTTCCTGATCTGGAGGATTCTCAGTCTTTTGTGATGCATCTCGGATAGGACTTGGTTGTGTATTAATGTAACATGGCCAAGTTATTGCCTATGCCTCGCGACAACTCAAGAAGCATGAACAGAATTATCCAACTCATTATTTGGAAATGGCAGCAGTCATTTTTGCTTTGAAGATTTGGAGACACTACCTTTATGGTGAGACCTGTGAGATCTATACGGATCACAAGAGTTTGAAGTATATATTTCAGCAGAAGGATTTAAATTTGAGGCAACAGAGATGGATGGAGTTGCTAAAGGATTACGATTGTACCATTTTGTATCATCCTAGAAAGACAAATGTTGTGGCGAATGCCCTTAGTAGAAAATCTATGGGTAGCTTGGCCCATATCCCTCTTGTAAGGAGACCAATTATTGAAGAAGTCCATCAATTGGAGGCTGGTGGAATCCAATTTGACCTTGGAAAATCAGGAGTTTTCTTAGCACATGTCCGAGCTCAATCTTCCCGGATAGAACAAATCAAGGTTGCACAAAGCAGTGACTCAAAATTAAGAAAGCTTATGGAAGATGTTCGCAATGGGAAGAACTCATAATTTTCTCTTGATCAAGGTGTTTTGCGATGTGGGCAACGCTTATGTGTGCCAGATAACCACGACTTGAAGAAAGCGATTTTGGAGGATGCTCATAATTCTAAGTACACAATTCATCCAGGCTCCAATAAGATGTATCAAGATCTGAAACAATTGTTTTGGTGGGAAGGCATGAAGAAAGACATAGGAGTTTTTGTTTCTCATTGCTTAACTTGCCAACAAGTTAAAGCTGAACATCAAAGACCTGCTAGGTTATTGCAACAAATTGGGATACCTGAATGGAAGTGGGAAAGGATTACGATGGATTTTGTAACTGGTTTATCTCATAGCTTTAAAGGTTTTAATTCAATTTGGATAATTCTGGATAGAATGACGAAGTCAGCCCACTTTCTTCCTTTGAAAATAACTTTTAGTGCAGCTCGGTATGGTCAACTTTATGTTGATAAAATAGTTAAACTACATGGAATTCCAGTGTCCATTATTTCAGATCGTGGACCTCGGTTCACCTCTCATTTTTGGAAATCCTTTCAGAGAGCATTAGGAACTCGTCTGGATCTTAGTACAGCTTTTCACCCTCAAACCGATGGACAGTCGGAGAGGATGATCCAAACATTGGAAGACATGTTAAGATGTTGTGTTCTAGATTTTGGTAAAAATTTGGACAACTATCTACCTTTGATCGAGTTCTCTTATTATAATAATTATCAAGCCAGCATTCAAATGGTACCATTTGAGGCTCTTTATGGGAGAAGACATAGGTAGCCTATTGGGTGGTTTGAGGTTGGTGAGGTTAAGCTTTTGGGGCCAAATTTGGTACAAGATGCAGTTGAGAATGTTCGTTTAATAAGAGAATGTTTATTAGCAGCTCAGAGTAGACAAAAGGCTTATGTTGATAATAGAAGGCATAACTTAGAGTTTTCAGTTAGTGATCATGTATTTCTTTGAGTGTCGCCTATGAAAGGAGTGATGAGGTTTGGAAAAAGAGGCAAGCTTAGTCCATGTTACATTGGTCCATTTGAGATTTTGGACAGAATAGGTGCAGTTGCTTACTGCTTGGCATTGCCGCTTGAGTTGTCTATGATTCATCCAGTCTTTCACATATCAATATTGTGCAAATACCTTCCTGACCCATCTCATGTGCTTGCACCACAAGCCATAGAGCTAAAGGAGGATTTATCATTTGAAGAAGAACCAGTGGCTATAGTTGATCGCCAAGTAAAGAAACTACGTTCTATAGAGATAGTATCGATGAAAGTTATTTGAAAAAATCATTCAGAAGAAGAAGCAACTTGGGAAGTGGAGGATGCCATGCGCGATAAATATTTGTATTTGTTTGAATCTGAAGGTAAATATCATACTTATCACAGTATATGAGTTTGAAATTCGGAGACCGAATTTTTTAAAGGGGAGAGAATGTTATAACTGAGAAAAGAAAAAAAAAAGAGGAGGGGGCACTTGAAAAGCATGTGACCCCATTAATTCCTCTTATTTCCTTCAGGAAGGCTCCCGAAGCCCTTCCCCCTCCCTTTCTCAATCTCATCTCTCTCCATCCTCATCCCTCCTATCTTCCTAATCTCTTCCATCTTCTTATATTTTCTTATTTCAATCATATACTATCATCAAACTCACTTTTCTTCATCATACTTCCTTCTTCTTTTCTACTCTAACTTCATTCATCCAAATTTTATTTATTACAACCCCAAATTATGGAGTTTTAACTTAATGAGTGAGGAAAGTATTCAACTTTTGAGTTCCGGTTATTATTGATGCTTCAAGGTAACTCTTTGACTCAATAATTAGCTATATCTCAAATTTTTGTCATCTCTATACTTGTGAGTATAGCAAAATCCGAAGTTAGGATTTTTAGGTTAGAGAATTTGGGGTTTTTGTCAAAATGAGTAAGATTATGTTAATTGACAACATTAATAGCTCACAAATATCATTATTGTCATATTTCTAGAGTTGTAGAGTTATTGGACATCACTTGGTAGCTCGTTGACGCGCTCAGAACTGCTTCTGGTTTCTTGGAATCAAGTTGTGAGTGAATATTATGTCTATAATTATTTTTAAGTGTATTATTATTATATTTAAATTGAAATGTTATTTCTAACATTTGAAAATATTTTATTGTTGTGATTTTTGAATCATTGGAATGAATATTGATTTGAAAAATTAATAATTTTATAAAAATAAATAAATAAATAAATACACACGGGACGATATTTATATATTTTATAAAGCATATATTTTCTTACTTGACTTTATGAAACTTTAATTAAATTCTAGTATGCATTCTTATATATATTTGATTTATTATGAAATTTAGTAATCTGTTATATGTATTACAGATTTGTTATAAGTGATTTGGTTTGGATTGGTTGGGAGACTTTAACTAGAAAACCATAGTTAACGGCGGTTATGACGTTAACTTAGATGCATCTAACTCAGACCTCAGCTAGCAGGGGCATTGCTAGCCCAACGTGTAGGCCACACGTTGGATTTGTTATACCGTACGGGTACACTAGAGAAAAGGGATACCCTTAAATGTGGAGTCGTCCTAAGTGTGTAATATTTGATTTGATTTGACTTCTGGAATGAGAATTCTCATTTTAGTTCATTCCACTTAATTATTTATCTATTTATTTGCATAATTAATTAATATGAATTTCTCATCTTTGGAAAGAAACATAATTTTCATGGTAAAATTGTATTGTCTCGTATGGGTTATAGATATAATGTTTGTTCACTAAGTTGCAAAACTCACCCTATCATATTCCCATATTTTTCAGATACAGGTGTCATTCCAGATTCCATTCCATCCGCTCCACAGTAGATCTTATTCATTCAGTGAACCCTTCTTCTTTCCAAGGGCTATGTGATATGTAATGTAACCTTCATGTAAAAATTTAGAGTTTGTCAATGCTCCATATGCCACAGGCAGGATCCTCGTGTGGGTTATGTTATTTTGAATCTCGAACTATTTAAATAGTAATTATAATTTGGTTATGTAAGACTTATGGATTTAACTATATACTCTAGTTATCAACTTAATATATATGATGCGTATTTTGGACATGTTTGGTTGTGGATATGATTGGAATATGTTGTTGTTGTAGTCTTTGGAAATGGATATTTATTATTGAAACAGGAAGATAATATTTATGTTGGTAAGGTCCTAGGAACAGAGGAGATTTTATCTTTTTTCCTGAAAAATTTGGTCGTTTGGCTTGCTGAGGGACTTGTCCCTTGAGCGCCAGTCATGGCTTAGTTCGGGTCATGACAGTGGGTCCAACCACCACGTCCAGTGCATGCATGGCGTCAAGATCCAACGTACACATAAAAGGTGACATTCATTGGTTGACTACCTGAGGGATGAACCACTACATTCTCCGCTACTGCCTCAACTCCCACATCACCATCTTCGTCTTCGTTGCCGGCTTCATAAGTGGCTTCGAAGTCCTCTTCGTTGTCACTATTCATTCCTTCGTACACTGCAGCTCTATCATCCTCTATATCTAAATCATTTTGAATCGCATATGCCTCTACGTTTTTAAAGTCAACATACAGCTCAATCTGTAGCTGTCGCATCTGAGTCTGCCGGTGAATTTGGAACATATTCTGCATACTCGCTTTGTTAATGATCGGCATGATATCAAACTGTATTAGACCACCAAAAACTACAACCGGATTCCGGTATAAAATTATGCTCACTCTCCTTAACATACCGTTCTCCATGCTTTGACAGAGACCGTTCTGAAGCTCCATTAACGTCATGGTGCATGGAACCACAAACGAAAACGGATTCTGGCACACAAACCTCACTCCCTCATGAGTATTCTGTATTATCTCACCGTTGCGATACACTACCAAGTTTGCGGTACCCTTCGTTACACTACCAATACACTCAAAGAACACTCTTCTTCACAATGAAAATGGTATCGAGTTTTGCCTTATATAGAGGGGAGCATTCAACACGCCCACCACGTGTTGCTTCATCAGCCAGTCGGAGTGAGCCACGTGTCAACACGCCCTACCCGTGCTGACTCAGCATGCCCCCACGTGCTGGAGATTCAACCAACCAGGCTTCGCCACGTGTCAGCACACCCATGCGTGCTGATTCAGCACGCTCCCCACGTGCTGCTTGCCAACCCAACCAGGCTTCGCCACGTGTCAGCACGCCCTATGTGCTGCTTGGCAACCCAACTAGGCTTCGCCACATGTCTTCCATGCCCCCCACGTGCTTCATGTAATACTCCCACTGCGTGTTATATCTTGCATCTGACACATCCACCAAATTGTAATTACACTCGCTATACCCATTTCTAACTAAAACACCACCCTTAACTCCATAATCAAATTCTTAGCCCAAATTTTCTTGTGTCAATTTTATTGTTCTACTTCTACTCTAGTGCACCTCTTGCCTATTTCCTAACCAATCAACCACTTACAGTTTACTATTTTGTTAAATATATTAAACTTGAACAAAATATTATTTAGAGTAAAGTACTAAATTGATCTCCTACGTTTGGACGTAATCCTATTTTGACCCTTAAGGTTTAAACTGTCTTATTTGAATCCAAAAAAAAAAAAAAAAATCATTTAGCTTCAATGTAGTCCCACCTTGATGTCAAAGCTAAATAATTAACAGAATGTGCTACGTGACAGCAGTGCAAGAACAAGGTCGATAACTTAGAGAACAAGTACAAGTTTCAGAGGTACAAAATCAACAATAGATGCATCAATATATTTATTTATCATTCTCCTTAGTTCTATAGAAAATATTTCATTTAAATTGTCAGGAGAATAATAAATAAATGTATTAATGCATCTATTGTTGATTTTATGCCTCTGGAACTTGTACTTGTTCTCTAAATTATCGACCTTGTTATTGTACTGCTGTCAAGTAGGACATTCCGTTAATTATTTAACTTTGACCTCAGAGTAGGACTACATTGAAGCTAAATAAAACTTTTTTTGGATTTAAATAGGATACTTTAAACCTTAAAGATCAAAACAGGATTACGTCCAAATGTAGGAGATCAATTTAGTACTTTACCCATATTATTTATTAAAAGAGCATGGACATTTTGAAAATGAGGAAATTGTAAAATTAGTTCCAAAATTTTTACTAAATCAAATTGGCTTTTTGAATTTACAAACATTAATTAAATCGATTGATTATCCATGAAGTCTTGATCGATTTAGACTATTGAAAACTTTAGTGTTTCACATTAACTAAAATTAGGTAGGGTTTTTAAAGTTATTATCAAAAATTGATTTTGAGGTGAAGATTATGACAAAATTAAAATGATTTTTTATTTGTTTACAAGTTGAAAAAGATTGTGCATGTTGATGAATGATAAATATACATATTATTAAAAGTTGTATTAGTCACAAAATTTGACTATATTCAAAAGTCAAAAGAAAATTAATAGATTTCAAGTTAAGGGTTAGCAACAACTCAGAAACTATGTGTACAAGATAATAATAAGATAGTTAAGTTGCAGAAAATCTTATTATAAAAAATCAAATATCCAATATAAAACGTGTTAAGACTTAAAGAATCAATTTAAATATTTATTCTATGTTAAAAAGTTTTAAAATTAATCATTGAGAATTTTAATTTATTCTCTAATTATTCTAAATATTTAAAGGAGTAAAAATTAAATATATATGTCACTTTCTAAAAACATCAAAACTAAAAAATTCAAAAACTTTTTATTTAAAAATTAGAAGAATAATTAGAAAATGTTATCACTCCCAATCATTTTTCAAGTTTTAAATTGCTGTATTCTTAAATCTTAATTAGTCTCCACAAGACAACAATAAACTATTAAACTCACGAATATTGTTATTTCATTAGTCATTGGTTAATGGTTAGAAATAGATTTTTTCAAATTTTTTTAATAATTAAAAAAATAAAATATAATTTTTAATATTTTAATATTTTTTTATATTTTTACTTAATTTTATTTATAAAATTAATAGTAAAATATTACATTTTATTTTTTTAATTATTAAAAAAAAAATTGAGAATATCTATTCCCATGAATGGTGAGGTCATAGGTGGCTAAGAAAAGTGGCGAGAGAGAATGAACTTGAGCAAGAAAAGCGGCTTCATCCAATAGCATCCACTATTTTCTCACACAAGTTTATTACTACAATCCAAAGTATGCTTTGACTCAGCAAAAGCAAGTAATTGAATCCTAAATAGTATATAATCTTTGGGATGTGCTAACGTTTTTATTTGTGTGCTTGAGGAGTTAGGAGAATGGAGGATAGCATATAGGAATAGAATAGGATAGCATACAAAGCTGCACTCAAGGTGTTTGTGTATTTGTCTGTGTGAGAAATGGGGAAGTTGACACTCCCATTTGTGGGGATGATCATGGCCGAACTTGCTCAAGTTGGATTAATCATACTCAGCAAGCAAGTCATGGCAAAAGGAATGTCCAGCTTCATCTTCATTTTTTACTCCAATTCCCTTGCTTCCCTCATTCTTCTCCCTTCTTCCTTCTTCATCCACAGGTAAAACATACTATTGCAATTGCTTTCTTGTTTTGCAGCTGAAGAACTTCACTATGTATTAATCTTTCCAATAATTGGCTTCTGAATTCTCATTCTTGCAAGATTTAACCGCCCTCCAATTACCTTCTCCACCATTATTGGATGCTTCTTCCTTGGACTACTCGGGCAAGTTTAATTTTGCCTTATTATACTCCATCATCCATATTGTTCACTATCAAGTTCAAAGAAGAATAATTGTGTTCTAAAAGTTCGATTTTTTTTTGTTGGACTACTTGGAATTAATTGTGTGGATTAGAAAATGGCAATAGAAACAAAAATTACATGTTATCACTTGGCTTATTTACACTGCGTTGATTTGTCTGTGTTTGAAACGTTTTATCATTTTCACTTGCCAAGTTCACATCCGGCATTCTAAGGACAAAATAAATATTATTCAATAAAACTATAGTAATTAATTATATCAGGATTTAGAAAATTTTATCAAATAAAGGATCTTACGTTTGGAAAGAATAATAGTAAGCTTATGTGGAGTCAAGCCCACCTTCTAGTATATCTATCCTTTTTTCTGCATCCTGAAAAAGTAAACAATCATCAGCCAATAAAAACACAATAAAATTGCCAATATACACCAAAAATCAACATACCTTTGTGCAGACTTGTCATTTGTTTTTTTTTTTTTTTTTTTTTTTTTTTTAGATTGTCTTCAGTTTTATGGCACAGGCCTTTGGGTATGCTGGTATTAACTACAGTTCAGCTACACTCAGCACTGCAATGCTCAACCTTGTTCCTGGCTTTACCTTTGTACTTGCCGTTCTTTTCAGGTTGATAATCTCATCTCCTCTTTGTTGCTAATAGCCACTTTTTATTAATTATATCTATGGTCAATGTTGTCATTAACTCATTTTTGACATAGTGGTGGGGGTAAAATAAAAAAAGAAAGTATCTCTTCTGTGGTAACTTCAAAGATGTTGTAATTATGTACAGCATTCAACTAATATCAATGGAGATGGAAATATTGTTTTGTTGGATTAACTGTTTTTTAAAATTTAATAGCTTGTCAATCAACATGGCTTAAGATGAGACACAATGGTATTGTTAAATCCATATAGTTGGCCCCACCTAGTGTGAAAAATATTCTGTTGTTATAATCATTTGATTCATTTCCACAACGTAAGGGTTCATTTTAAATTACATTATGTCTTGAGTGATGGCTTGCAGAGTTGCAGTAGTTCATCATCTTACTAGATTTCTCCCCATCTGTTTAGTAGTTGCATTTATGAATAAATTGTTCCTTTAAATAACTCTGTTGAATCAAGTCATGCCAATTTACAGGATTAGCTTTTTGTATCCTGAAGTCCATTTGTGTATGTAATTAGTACACTTTAAATGGCATATAACATCTGCAAGTGGTCCTTATTTCCGATTTTCCTTAGATCATATTATAAGTGACTGTTAACACCTGAACAATAAATCTTGTACTACTAAAAAAAACCTCTAAAGTTGTATCCGGAAAACAAATATACAAATATGCCATTTTGGAGTAGGACATCTGATCCCTACATATGAATTTGGATTCAACATTTGCATAAACATATATCCAGATCACCTTATGTGAACTTAGTTTGATTGGTCAATTGAAAAATCTTTAGAAACTCTTATGAGAAAAAAAAAGGCTAATAAACTAACTCATCCAAGTTTTGAAAAATTTTCTATTGCTTCTGGGTGTGTCTATCCTTCTTTCAATTATATATAGAAGGCTCAAACTAAATATGCACTTGGGGACTATAGTTCACTGCTACATACTCTGTGTAGCTTATCCATCTCGCTGGTTTCAGGTTGGAACAATTTGATTGGAGAAACTCTAGCAGTGTAGCTAAATCATTGGGAACAATAGTATCAATTGCTGGTGCATTCATTGCCACTTTGTACAAGGGCCCTGCAATTCTGATGGGACTATCACCTGCTAACTCATCTCTGCAGCCACTTTCGTCACAAGATCCCAACTGGATACTCGGAGGATTATTTCTTGCACTGGATTGTGTGATGGCTTCGGCATTTTTAATCGTACAGGTGAAGTTACCAGCTTGTAATATGGCTTGTACAATATGCAATTTCAACTTGCTTGGTGTAAAAAAATACAAGGAACTTAACTTTTCTTGAAAAATTACTTTAACTGATTAACCATAACTGGATGTTTTCAGGCTTATGTTCTTAAGAAATATCCAGCAGAGTTCATTGTTGTATTCTTTTATTGCTTCTTTGTGGCCATTCAATCTGCTGTGACCTGTTTGGTTGTGGAAAGAGACATCGATGCTTGGAGCTTGGAACCGATGCAAAGATTGCTCACAGTTCTATACTCGGTAATCAAAATAATAATGAATCGAAGCACAACTAGTAACAGCTATTCACCTATAATTCAAGCTTCATCTGTGTAAACATTTTCAGGCAGTCTTTGGTTCTGTCTTTCAAGTTGGTGTTGCTACTTGGTGTTTACACCAGACAGGACCTGTTTTTGTTTGCATGTTCAAGCCTGTAGGAATCATCATATCGGTGGTCATAGGCGTTGTTTTCCTCGGCGATGCATTCTATCTTGGAAGGTACATTTTGTGTTTCTCTTGTAGACTGTGTTTGGTCATAGTAATGATAAGATTTGTTTCATGTAGCACAATTTCATTTGCTGTGTTTTATCCATGCAGTTTGGTTGGTGCTACTGTGATTGTTGTTGGGTTTTATTCTGTACTGTGGGGAAAAGCCAGAGATGTTGAACAAGTTAGCTTGGAATCAAGGGGGAAACAAATCCCTCTTTTGAAAGAAAACAACACTGAAGAGATATAAATGTGTTGGTTGGTTCATTCTAAAGGATGCTACAATTCTGCCACCAAATCAGGCATTTTCTATTTTTTTTAGTCACAGCAAGTGGCTATCATACTGCCATAACCCTTTAAATCTGTGACAAATTCTGTTACAAAATATTGGAAGAAAATTATTATGGTAGTATTTATGTCGGATATTTGTACCATTGGCTTTAAATAAGGGGGGTATGTTAATCCATGTATGTATAAATAATACTGGATAAATGGGGAAGTCTTTGAAAGTTCTCTATACATATCAAAATTTGTGTACTCTTCACACCTTTTTTTTTTTAATTTTAGTTTCTAATTTTATTAGTATTATTTTGTTGTTTTTATGAAGCAAGAAATTCCCATGTTAGAAGCAGACTATCATATTCTAGGCACTTGGAATTAGCTAGCTTTCTTTCAATGTTCAATTAATTTTGGTCCAAAATGAGAGAGTATATATCCAAATTTAGCTAAGAAATTTTATTATACATTTACATATTCAATATTGAAGTAACTAAAATCTAAAAATACAATTAGCAAACTGGTATTGTAATAAGAATTTAGCTAATTTATAT